>NC_091128.1:99739321-99919321 GCF_040183065.1 Periplaneta americana
GTGAGTAGCTTATATGTTCAAAAGAGACGTTACATAAATAATTAAGAATTGCAATTAGGATTCATCTCCTGGCTTAGTTGTCTCATGAGTGATACCTTATTGGTGACACTTAGGTTCTAACTAGCCTTCGGACTGGTGATTAAACATTGACAAATGTGTTATTTTTTGTGAATATGTATAATGTCATAGCCCTATGAATCTTCAGGCCTTAGTACGGGGCTTGGGTTCACTCAGCCTCTATGAATGCAAGGAGTATCTTTGGGTATAAATGCGGCAAGCATGCGTGACTTACATCCCTACTGTTGCTAATGCTGATTGCAAAGATGGGAGCCTTAACCTCCCCCTACCATGTGGGACTCCATGGTATATAATAGGGATAACTTTTATATAAGCTTACAGATATGTGTGTATGCTATGTAGTTTAAAGGGACGCTAAATTTAGGATTACAATCTTAAAGCTGTGTTTCCATGCCCCCATGTGCCATATACAGTATATATATATATATATATATATATATATATATATATATATATATATATATTGTGATTTTGCTGTTTATTTTTAAGTTTTTGTTTTGTCTCTTCGTATTTTTTTTTCTGTATCTTCTTGATTTTTGTCTATATTTAGCGTTTTGGAACAAATTAAAGCACCTAAATACAAAATATGAAATATGGAGTTTTCATAAGTAACTGATTTCTCGAAAATTGCTGTGTTGTACATAACTGCTAATAAGAACCTTTCGCGTTACCGTACACTCGATTTGGTTGAGCGTTTGTCTGCCAGAAGTCGATGTAGTCACAATGTGTTCACCAGAAAACACCATTTCTATTCCATGTGTGTTAGCATTGGTATAACAAATGAGCGGCATACACGATATGTTCGAACCTTGCTTGACGAAGTGTTTCCTAACAGGTGGGTCGGTCGCGCAGGTCCAGTTGCTCGGCCGCCACGATCTCCAGACTTAACTTCACTTTTATGGGAATTTGTTAAGGATAGTGTCTTTGCAGATAAACCTCGTACAATCCCAGAGTTTATAGAAATGATTGTGTACACAATACAGATGGTTACTCCTGAAATACTCTCGAGAGTGCACGAGAAGATGTCCGTCTCTTGCATTTGTGTGTTCTTCGGGACGACAGACATGTTGAGAACTGTAAGAAATAATTAGTGCAATTTATCGCAATTTGTGTTTTTGCACTAACTCTAAATTTCAAATTCCGTAGCGATAGTTTCATTCATCTCTACATAGAAAAGTGGAGACTTCTGACGGGCAAAAGCATAACCAAATCGAGTGTACGGTTTCGGGAAAGGTCCTTATTAGTAGAGATGTACAATACAGCCAAAAATCGTAAAAATTAGTCAATTTTTTGAGTGGTCAGTTATATATTAAATATCTGTATATAAATACAGAATGGAAAACATAAACATGCAGAATAGAAAACACAGAAGTACAGAACAAAATTGCAAAACCCAAAGTACAAAAGCATAAAACTATAAATTAAAAAGCATGTAAATGCAGTTTGGAAAACATAAAAATGCAGAGCAGAAAGCATAAAAGTACAGAACAAAATTACAAAACCCAAAGCACAAAAGCACAGGACAGAAGTACAACAAAAAGCACAAAAATACAGCAAAAAGCGCAGAAATGCAGAACTGAAATACATTGCACAGAGAACAAACGTACGGAACTAAAATACAACACACACAGCACAAAAGTACAGAATAAAAATACAACACACAGAACATAAAAGTACATAACATAAATACAACGCACAAAGCAAAAAATACAGAACAAATATATGTCACTCAAAGCACAAAGGTACAAAACAAAAATACTACACACAAAGCATAAAGGTATGGAACAAAAGTACAATACGTAAAGCACAAAACTGCAGAATGAAACAACAAATCACAAAGCACAAAAGTATAGAACAAAAATATAACACACAAAGCACAAAAATGTAGACAAGCACAAAACAAGGAACACAAAGTACAAAATAAGAAACCCCCAAACACGATATAAAAAAAAATGAACACACGGAGCTCACTTTCAATACACAGGGGTAGATACAAACAGAGGGGTTTGTTATAAACAAGGAAGAGAACGAAGTTCAAAAAATAAAATGAAGTTGACATTCATGGCCGTAACTTCTGCTTCAATCGTCATGCTACATGTTTATATCCAAAGTACACAGTTCACTTGTATGATGTCTCGTGTATATTTCTGCTGTCCAGAGTTCCGCACTGGTTAAGATTTCGGGGAAGCCTGTATCTTCGCTGGAATTAATTTCTAGTATCTGTTTGAGGATTTTAGTTTCAGTTCAACAATCATTGCAACTTGCACGTTATGTGGAGTCTATAAAAAATAGGATTCTAGGGTTATGTTTCAGTTTGTTTCATTAGTGCTCTTGCTTCAAAGGTTCGAGTTTGGCGTTTTTGATCTTTGTAGATATAAACATCGTTTAGAATTATATGGATGTTATAGTTGATATTGATCTCACAAAAGGAAAGCTTTGCCAGAATTATCTCGCATTTGGAGGAATATATTATTTATTTTATTGATGGTGGCATTAGTTTTTCAAACTTCTTCGAAGAATATAGTAAGAACTTGTATATCTCCTTTGACTATTGTAGTCGCAGTCTGGTTACCAGGTGTGTTATAGGCTAATGACCTGGCATCCACTATTCACTATTGCAGTTTGTAAGTTAGAGGTCTGTACGGACCGAAATTCGTAGGCTCGGTCCGGCCCGGTGCGACCCGGTTCGAGCTGACCAGACCCGAACCTGAACTCGAACCCGATTCGAAACCCGAGATTAGTTTATAATTATCAACCCGAGCCCGACTCGAAACCCGAAAACTAGCAGATAAAGCAGAGACCACAGGAGTCAGGAACAGCTGCGAGAGAGAGAGAGAGAGATCACTCGTGTAGGAGCATGAGAAAGAGTAATTTCCCAGTCTTCCAGGTAAAACAAATAAACAATGCTCTGTGTGTAAGACAGAGTACAGACGAGACAAATGCCGTTACAAAATACGAAGTCGAACTAAACAGTAATTTACGATACCAGTAGACTACTGTTCTAGGTGGGTAGTCTACCAGGTGGACACCTAATCATGTATGCATTAAAATATTCGTATTATTTTTAATCAATATATAATTCGCGGCAAAAAAAAATTTATTTCGGTCCTTTAAGGCTCGACCCGTGCAGACCTCTATTCTAAGTGCTAAGGAGACTACTGTGACAGATTTTTTTTTTTAGATATTTTAACTTAATGAAGTACAGTATGTAGTGACAGATTACTATGATTTTCAATTTAATCTTTTTTTGTTTGTTGAAAAAATACAATGTATAAGGCAGATTGTGACAGAGGGACGTTCATGGAGACCGGCGCACAACAATGGCATTTGCTGAACGTTTTTATTTTAGTTGGTTATTTAACGACGCTGTATCAACTATTAGATTATTTAGCGTCGATTAGATTGGTGATAGTGAGATGATGTTTGGCGAGATGAGGCCGAGGATTCGCCATAGATTACCTGGCATTCACATTACAGTTGGGAAAACCTCGGAAAAAACCCAACCAGGTAATCAGCCCAAGCGGGGATCGAACCCGCGCCCGAACGCAACTTCAGACCGGCAGGCAAGCGCCTTAACCGACTGAGCCACGCCGATGGCTCATTTGCTGAAAGACATAATAATTTAGAAGTTTGAAGTTCTAATCCCATCCGGTTCTGTTGATGTGTCTGATTTTATTTGACTAAAAGAGAGTTAATTTCTTCTTCGCGTATTTCTATATCATCAGTGCAAACTGGTACTATCTCTGGTAAAGGAGTTAAATCATTTCTATTCTCAAAAATACTTTGGAAATGATGGTAAACTGAAGAAATCTGAAGTTTACATTGAATCTTATTCTGATTTTTCATTATATTCCTGACTACTTTACGGCGCTGGCTATAGTAAAGATATTGGAAGACTTCGTATTGATACCTTCTTCTATTATGCTCTCGCCGACGTTTTGATAATCTTTCAGGGTTTTTATTAGTCATGTATGAACTGGCGTGCCCCGTTTGTGTCTTTTTCCTAGCATTATTATATCGGACGGCAGGATGTTTCGGACCAGGAAGATAAGATATTGCATCCCCTAAGTACTCAACTAATTCTTGATAGAATAACTCAAAGGAATCCATGTCAGAATGCAGTAATATGTTTGTTAACTTTTTCCTCAAATTCTGTAATAGCCTGTGTTTTTCTTGAATAGTTTATTCTCTATTTTTAACATTCTTTTACCCTTAAAACTAAAGAAAAAAAGGTATTTTTTAACAATTTCAAAGTCCATATCTGTGGAGTAACGGCTAACGCGTCTGGCCGCGAAACCATGTGGCATGGGTTCGAATCCTGGTCGGCGCAAGTTACCTGGTTGAGGTTTTTCCGGGGTTTTTCCTCAATCCATTATGAGCAAATGCTGGGTAATTATCGGTGCGGGACCTCAAACTCATTTCACCGGCATTATAACCTTCACTTCATTCAGACGCTAAATAACCTGAGATGTTGATACAGCGTCATAAAATAACCGACTAAAAAGAACAATTTCAAATTAGTGTAACTCTGAAAATATTGAGAATAGGACATATGTTTACATGGCAGTTTTTGCTCAGAATGTCTTCAGAAATAAGCTCCTTAACTCCTCGTGAATCAGCCTGTATAGCCTATACCTCTAGTTACCTAGTTGTTGATCCATAATGATAAAATTCATATATTTTGTCTAAGAAAAGGGGAGGGGGAAGACTATATGCTATGGGTGTGACAAAATTTTCCATTGTCATTGTGCATTCATGTAATTCATTCAGTAACTCTGCTAATTGGTAAGTTCTGAAAGCGTAGGACTTTTTTTCTGCATCTGTAAGATTTTTAAAACAAGATTACTTTTCTTAAACTTAGATTTGCATTTGACCAAGGACATACAGAATATTTAGGTATAACATGTTACGGGTGTGACAGAATAATTAAAATATGAAATTTCAGATATTTTATTACTATTTTCTCCGAACATCTAAAAATACAATTAATTAAGGATATAAAAGGAAATAGTATTGCAATCACAAAGTTCAGTTGTTTGATTTTACTGTGAAAATTAATCATTTTAATCAGAAACAAACTATCCACGTTTATTTATAATTCTTGGATGTTTCACTTTTTAACGATGACAGAAGCTTTCTCCATAGATACATCTTTCTTCTTTGGCCAGATCCATGAACTCCCACTATAGCCAACACGAGATTTTGTGTCGCTTATCAGCCGTACATACAGCTCCAGACGTCCAGAGAGAGAGAGAGAGAGTGAGTTCACAAGAATGCGTATTACAGAAGCAAGAAACGTGATTTTATCCGAAACTATTCAAAATCGGACACATGTATATATGAACTTTCTTCATCAGAATGATGTCAGAAATCACATCCTAGAGTATTGCACAATCTTCATGAATCACTCTGTATATTACATGAACAATATGAATATTTCAGTACGGAATACAATATCATACAAGTTTATGGCTTTGAAGAATATAATTAATTTTACACAAGAACTACCGGTAGCGTCTCTCACAGTATTTGGCAATTCCGGAGAGATTTTCATCAGTTTCCCCCAGTTGTCGTGTGCACTCTGTGCTAGATGGTAAGCCTGATACGCATGTAGTACATTCGGGGACGATCCTTAAGTAGAAGATACTGTTGAGTCAATTTTGAATAGCCAGTTATGATTCTGGTAATAAGAACTTCATTTCGTCGCCATAGAAATCGAATTGAGAAGACATGCGTCGAATTTAATCTTGCGTAATGGAGTTTACTGTTTGTATGTGAAACCCAGGTATCTTTCCAGTGTTTCAGGAGATACCGTTTCATATTGTCTTATTTCATCATGATGTGGGTGTCATAATATTTGCATTTATGTTTGATAGGGATATTGCTTCTTTGACGACTTCATCTTCTAGCTTATTTCCACTTATATTCTGATGTGTTGAGATCCAAATTACTTTGACATTATATTTATTACTAGAAACTATTTTGGAGATGTCATTAATGTCGGTTACCATTGAGTGAGAGGAACCTGTAAAGCAGAGGTCTCCAAAAAGCGTATAGTCTTTCGTGCTCTCGATGCTGCCCGCCGAACACAGTGTGCTGTAAGGCTAGAGACGGGGAAGAGACTCGTACCTCAACAGATGGGAGCGATCAGTGGGGGATCGCGGCAACGGTGTGCTTATGTTTACAAATAATATCAAAATAATAAGAAATATCATACGTTTGTATATTATTTTGACATATATGAACCTGGAGCCCCGTCTGTTGCTATTGACACAAGCCGTTGCAAATTCAACCTCTTCTGTTCTATGGTGCCTTTCAGTGCCTGGAAAAGATCTTCTTCAGTTGTATTTTGTAATTACATCTAGAAGACATTCAGACACAGTAAAATGTTCATTAACTCCTCGGATGAAAATGGCTAGGAGAGCTTTGTCATTTCTATATGTGCTTTCGTCCAATGCAAGTGAGTAAGCTACAAACTGGTTAATTGTGGTTTCGACTTCGGATTCAATTACATTTACAATCTTGCAATTCCTTCTCTGAACTGTAATTGGAAACAATTTAATTTTCTTAAACTTTGACTTTGTTCTGGATACAGTATTTTAGTAACGTTCTGTATGCACGATTTTACAAATGATGCTTCTGTAAAGGGCTTCATTCATTTTCCAATATTCCAAGCTAGAACATAGCTAGCAAGAAGCTTTTTTTGTTTAAGACTGATCACACGTGTGTGATTTGTGTTTGTATTTTCTTATTTTATATTTATCAAAATATTTGTAGGCCTGCGCATTTCACCTAAAATTATACGAACAACTATATGTTTGTCATGCGGAACTGAGTGTAGACGTTTTGTAATATACTGATTATTATGTATAACCAAAAGTTATACAGATAGCCCCAAAATAAATTCTTTTCATATGTCCAACATGCCTGTAATTGTATGATATTCTTTGTGAAGAGTCGAGTAGTGTCGTCGCATGTTGAATTTCAACACATCCTTAAAAATTTTCGAACAAATTAAGCATTTCACATTCTCCCCATTAACACAAAAATATTTCTCTTCCTATTCATCCTTGAATGTACTACGTCCCTGATTAGAAGACATTGTGAAACGGTGGAACACTCCGACCAACACAATAATAATGGCAGTCCGCCACTGCTCTTCGTTTGCGCATAAACATTGAGTACAGTACAGGTGGTGATGGGTGAGGCGGAGCGCGCTCATTACGTACTGGCTTCGGATTTCGTTCAGGGGCTTACTCGCGAGTACGCTTTTGGAGACGTCTGCTGTAAAGGTAATGTAAGGATTTTTGAAACGTGACTACTGAATACTGTATAATAGTGCTTCTTTCATTGCAAACAATTCGCAGGTGACTATTGTGTATGCATCAGGTAGTTCGTGGACTGTTTTATAAGGGTTTATTGCAACTGCACATCCAAATAAATTTCATGTCATTGACCTATCAGTATAGATATGTTCGTGTCCTGGGTATTTATCTACAAGTTCCATCTTCTCATTATTCTGTGTTTGTGTTTAATTTTACAGTGTTACTGGGATTTCATGCGAGGCAGATCTTGTGAGATTTCTGGTAGAAAGCTGCTGTTAAGGCAGGTTTCATCAGAGTACTTCGGTCTCTCGTGCAGTTATTCCGTCATTGTTCCTTCATCATCACATCTGGGTTTTAAAAGGTATTTTAAATAATGGATTAACTAATCATTTGTATAAAGTATAGTGGTAACATGTTATGTAACCTACTTAATACGATGTTTAGTTCTGTTCTTTGTTTTTCTACAAAAATCCATTTTAAGATCGGATATGTAAAACGAGTGTCAAATAATGATTATTGAATTTCATCGCGGAATCGCCAACAAAAGTGAGGAAGCGGTGCCTTGAAACAAAACACCGATTCAAGTGCACTAGGCACGGAGTAACCTAAGCTGACAAGAATCGTGATGGGCATACGCAGCTTTGCCATTGTTCCCAGAGGATGCTACATCCGCAGACATTTTTCGTATTGGAGATTTACATCCGAGTTAATAGATTATAAGGAATGATTCAGTCGCTGCGCAACCATAGTACGAGTAGATGTTAAGAGATTTGTGATGTACTGTATAAACTCGTAGTAGAGCTGGCAAGGGCAAGCTCTCGGGGATTACTTCGCTTTTCTCTATCCCTCTAGTGTAGCTGAAACAATTAATATAATATGAGATATTTTGTGTTAAAATCAAATACTGAATTACAACAATCAACTACAGGGTCCTCCATAAATGACGTTTCCCTCATACCGCAAATTACAGCCAGTTTTAGTTTGAACCTGGCCAGTCACTATAACAATACTGTTATCCAAAATTATTTGTTATAAACTTTTTAAGATATAATTTTAAATAAATATAACTACAGAAAACGAGCTAAGAATGTAAATTATGCAAATAAAATTAAAATGTAAATAGAGGAAACTATTGACATATTATAATAAAATATGAGGATGTAAATACAGTTAGGCCAAATATGAAAAAGTGAACAAACATACCTTCAACAATACGTAACCAAACACATATTAAGTATGTGCCAATTAGCGTAAACTCAGTGAACTTTAAATCCTGTAAATACGAAGTGAAAAGAAACATGTTTATAACTAGTTTATTAAAAAAGAAATAATATTAATAAACAAACTTTGAAAACCAACAAATTGAGTGTATGCATCTGCAAATTATAGGTAGTTCTGACGTATAGCAGGCATTTCGAATCTTCAACAAAACTGCAACATTTATGGGATCACAAAACAGCTGTTTACAGTGAACTTGAAAATCAACGCCGTAACTTTATTGATATAGCAGGCGAGACCCAAGAATTTGGCTAGAATTGTGATACACCACAACCCATAAATAAGACTATAAAAATATAGTTTATACAATATTTAATATTTAGAAAAATTGTCAATCATTTTGTCATTATTAATAACCGTAAAAATTGCCAAAGACTGCAGCCATATTTTCATTTATTGTCTTGTTTTTATCACCAACACGCACTTAGTTTATAATATATCAACAATTAACGTTTGGTACGACCGCGAACATAATTCCATCTACACACACTTATATTGCAACATTAATTTACATTGAAAATCGGCATTAGCACAAACACGTGTTCTGTGTGGTAGGCCTCCAGTTGACAGTTAATTACAGTGTTGCCGACGTATGGCTCCGGCTTGTAACTGAAGAAGGCTCTGCCCATACCCATTCCCGTACGATCGTTTTTTACTGTTGATAGTATTTCTTGACTTTCATGCTCTACCTAAACATGATTCTTGTCGATTGCAGGGGACTTGCTCCGCATGTTATATCTAAGTAAGTAAACAGTAGTTTTCTCCTATATCGATGGAGCAGTGTGCAATTCAACTTCTTAGAGGATGAGAAAGAATTGGCGGTGCATACTTTTATTTTCTTGTAGGAGATGTAACAGAAGACGTATACTCTAATCTTCCTGAAGGAAGAGAAAGAATGGGAGATGTATACTTCCATCTCTCATCTTCTTGTAGATGAAGCAAACAGGAGAAATGTACTTTAATCTTATTCACAGAAGAGACAGAATAAGATGTTTATACTTCACTTTCATCTTTCATCTTCTTGTAGAAGAAGTAAGAGGGGAAGTGTACTTTATTCTTATTGAAGGAAGAGAAAGTATAGGATTTTTTTTTTTAAAAGGAGCAGAAAAAATAACAAACTGTACTTTCAACGTCTTGGAGAGGAATGAATAGGAGATGTATACTTTCATCTGTTTGAAGGAGAAGTACAGTATGAGGAAGAAGAAGACTAGAAAAGACTTGAATTTTGTGTGTTTAAATCTTCAAGGAGAAACAGGAAGAAAAGGAAAATAAGAATAACAAAAAATGATTAACTAGTTGACTCATACAATTGAAGTAAGAGCAGGAAGTAAAGAAGAACAAGAAGAGCAGCAGCAGTAGCAAAAACTTGAATCTCACAATACTGTCAACTGCATTTCCTACATACAATTTAATGATTCGAAGCCTGATCATCTTACAAACCATTCCAGTCAGCGCATTGTCTCTGCTGTTGAGTTCTTTAACACGCTGTTGCGCGCATGATTTCAATTGGTGTTCGTTTAACATCCCATATGTAGGACCTATAATTATAGGGGTCACGTGACGGGTAATAAGAGGGACTGGTAAGAGGGGAAAGTTCAAGACGAGAGGGTTGCAATGCGGGTTGCAACCGCTAAATGTTTCGTTTTAATTGTTGCGTTCATGACCGAGTGAGTGCATGGGGGAGTATTATTCTGACTTTCACTCCATTATCGCACGACCGTGAACTGGCGCTGGTTATTGCCACAAATAAATTCTGACACTGGGTGCTGTAGGACAGACAAAGCTTTCATATTTCTATGAGTTTCTGGACTGCCTGCGTGGTCTGGTGGCCAGCATGCTGTGGTGGCCAGGTCTGGAGGTTGCGGATTCGATTCCCAAGCTCGACTGCTGGGAATTTTCCTTGAAGAAGAGATGTTCCCTGGGTGTCTAGACTAGAGTCTGGGAATTTGTATCAATGCGAGTATGATTGCGTTGCGTGTGTGCCGGGTTATCTTCAAAAGTATAAAAAATACATTGTATCAGGATTGTCACTGGTTCAGAAACCTGAACGCACATTTCTGCGTCTCATTGTTGACATGTAACGCCATCAATTAGCACAGCCAGAAAGCACAAAGAGATGCTAGAGTATTAACAATGAATTTAAAAAAATACGTTTCTACTTTAAATTTATTGACTTCTCTATTAAGGCAAACTTTCTTTTGTGAAAATGTAGAAAGAGAGAAAAATGGAGGAGAAAAGAAAGAAAGATAAAGAAGAAAGGAAAAAGGAAAAGAAGAAAATCAGAAAAATATGACGGGTGATTCATAAGATCTATTTGCGTGGAACGTTTATGCCAGGCATTTTGAACTGCTGGCTCTGTGACGTCACACGTCTCTGCTCTCGAGCTCCTTGAGAGGAGAAGCATTTTATCCTAGATCATATATACCCAGATTGCTCTGCGTTATAGGCTTTGACGGTAACAACTTTTGTCAGGTTTACTATGCTGTCATCTAGTTGTTACATAAGGAGTCACGTCATAACTCCCATTTAAATTGCATTAGCGACTGTACTGCCATCTCGTGTTCGTTTACGTCGGACGGGTGGCGATCCTGGCGTTGTTTTCTTCAAAGTGCAACCGATTTTAACGTAGGAATGAGCAATCTATATGTAATCTGGGATTGTATGTAAAAGGGCAATGTAAGGGGAGTGGCAATGGAAGGGATGGTGATGTTGAGTCCACACCTGTGGAGTAACGGTCAGCGCGTCTGGCCGTGAAACCAGGTGGCCCGGATTCGAATCCCGGTCGGGGCAAGTTACCTGGTTGAGGTTTTTTCCGGGGTTTTCCCTCAACCCAATACGAGCAAATGCTGGGTAACTTTCGGTGCGGGACCCCGGACTCATTTCACCGGTATTATCACCTTCATTTCATTCAGACGCTAAATAACCTAGATGTTGATACAGCGTCGTAAAATAACCCAATAAAAAAAAGAGATGTTGAATAGCGAAGACACAACATTACCCTCCCTCACGTGCTCTTCCAGCTCTACTCAGAGAGGGGAAACGCGCTCCATCGTCATAATATGTTGGTCACTTTGAAATTAACTGTGTGCTCTCGGTTGGGTGTTATTGTGATATATAGATTTTTTTTAAGTATTTGTGAATATGGCTGAGAATGAAATAAATGTAATGCGATTTATGTGTTGTATTATTAATGATTATTTTTACTTTGTTTATTGAAAAAAATATATATCTGTACAAGTATTTACAATGGAATTACTATGTTTCATCTGAATTGATTTCAAAATTCATTTTCATGGCTTGCCTTATTGGTGTCATTTATCATGTTCCTGTCTTTGGACAGTTGACCAAACAGCAACAACATACGGAAAGAGAGTAAAGCTAGATTTACGGCACTTAACAAACCCTAAGTTAGCCATCTCCATGGCATAAGTCAAATGTAGATCAATATTTTTTTCTCAACAATTCTCTTCTCTCTTAATTTTTATTTGTTGCTTATGCTAATGTTTGAGTTGTGAATGAAGATAAAAATTTGCATTATTCATTTTTTCATCTTAAAAGACGTTCATCTGGAAAGAAAAACGAAGCTTTGTAAAAATTAAAGCCGCATGGAGACAATACAACAGTAAATGATACATCTGAAATACATGTGATGATATTGACCTGCCATATTGCATTATTATTAGATAGACGCTTTCCGAAGCTATTTGAAATGGTTAGAGCAGACCTGGGTGTTAATAGCTCAATTGAGGTATGCAGACTATCCCTTAACTCTCCACTCCACATTTCTTGGCAGAGACAATAAATGTATCGGACCGATACCTGAAGGCAAGCATTGTTGAGTGACGGATTGTATAAGGAAGGCGTGCATCATAGCGTTCGGTAATCGCCTAAAATTCACCACTGATGCACAGTGCTTTACTTTGTTCGTTCTAAAGCGGTGAAGCAGTAAGGATATGGGCAGGGGTATCTCATTTACTTTTTCCTTCCCCTTTATGCCCACGGCTGGGTTAGTGTGTGTTCGTCGATAGATTTCCAGAGAGTCAAAATCAACACTGCACCTTCCTTGCACTGCATATGCCATTTTGAAGAAGAATTTGGTATTCCCAAAATTGCAGCAAACAGTGACATACAAGAATGTCAGCGAAGTGAAATAGCGCGAAATGTATCTAAAGCATTACGAGTGTCAAGAAAAATCTTTCCTTTAAGTGAGTTAGTGACGTATGCAGAATTTTGTCAAGGGAGGGGGTCATTATTAAAATTGTTTATAATTTACATTATCGGTATTTTAAATTTTGTGTATTATTATTAGCCTATTATTATTATTATTATTATTATTATTATTATTATTATTATTATTATTGTATTATTTTTATTTTTATTATTGTTATTATTAAAATATGAACAGTCAAATGCACAAAACGTTAAACGATAAAGTCAGAACTCAGACTAACGAACGTGTGAATACTACTCTTAAAATGAGTTTAAAAACGACAATGCACAATATTTAACTGCAGAACTGTCAAAACAATCTTTTCAATATGTTTCACAAGAAGTTAAGTTTCATGTTGCGTCGGCTTCACTTTATTACAAGCTCGGTATTACTAGGCGGTAGGTCTCTCTGTAATAAAGATATCATTGTTATAATTCGAACGTGCCGCAGCACCAAGCACAGGGGTTATATTGAAGGAGGGGTAGGAGGACTATGCTTTATGTCGACGTAGATTGTGTTAATCTGACAGTGAAACATTAGAGAAGGGAAAACGATTATGGATAAAATATATTCAAATCTAAATATGTAATTTTTTTTGAGTTCAAGGGAGGGTTCAAACCTGGTAACCCCTCCTTCCTTGCGTACTCCCCTGATTGGAGTATTGCAGTTAGGGAGGTGAACTAGTTCTCATGAACCAGAACTGAAACGACATTCATATTCCACCCACCGTCCCTATGACCGAAGAATCTGAGACAAGAATCACAAAATTCGTAAGTGTTAGTTATATCGAACTTTTGGCACTACAGAAAGAGACAATAAATACTGCATCATACGGTCACTTCCTTAAACAACGTCTGTGTTCAGCAATTCGTTGGAAAAGTCCACTGTTTCTGGAATCGCATCCGATTGTTTTGCAAGACAATGCTCATTAATATTCTTCGTTAGAGGTGAAGAGGTTACTGAGGAGGTGGCAGTGGGAGTTACATGAATATCCACTACTATATTCTCCTAACATGAGTCCGTACAATTTCTGTCTCTTCCTGAAGATAATAGAAATACTTGGATGCAAGAACTTTGGAGACGTCGACAGCGTACTTTTCTGCTTTAGAAAGCTCTCTTCGCACACTGGACTTACAGTATAACATTGCTGTGGATGGCCTTCATTGACTTCCAGAACGGGGTGTTTGACAAGGATGAGTATTACTTTGAAGTAATGTGATCGTCATACTTGTAGGTTTATGTTCCTCTGTATAACTCACAGTAGTCTTAAATCCAGCCAACGTTGCAGACATGTAAAGTCCGTTCGGTATTAATTGTGGCATTTTGTTTCCTGTTTAATGTCAGAGTCATCTAGTAGCCTCAGTAGACGTTTACCTGAAGTTGGTCCGTAGAGACATCTGTCGACGAAAGAAGAAAAGTTGATGGAACGAGAAACAATTTCGCCGGTAGTTTTGCCCAGCTATTGTTAAGTGTCATAAATCTGGAAGAAGAGATCCTTAGCTGTACTGTCTTTCCGAATTAAGCCATGAAAATGAATTTTCACGGCCTGTAAAAGTCCATCGCTCTCATCCGCATTTGGATCCGCCATAGTTAGGGTCAAATCAAATATTAAAAATAAATTATTAAAATTGAATGTCATATCAGGCGGACATACGGTGGAACTTACGTGATAAGAATTCGCCATGATAAGTGTCTTTTAGTAACATTAAACATTACGAAGACAAGGAACACATATAAAATAAAGACATTAGAAAATTAATGGAAATACTACAAGGTGGCCATGAAGTCTTATCTTCCTTTTCCCCCCTTTTCTTCCTCAGTTTCTCTTCCTTGTCTATTATTTCCTCTTTTCATTTTCTTCTCCTTTTCGTCATATTTTTTCCTTACTCCCTTTTCTCATATTTTTTAACCTTTCTTTCCTCCTTTTTTCATCTCATCTTCCTTTTTCCATTTTTACTCATTTGCTTAACCGTTTCTCCTTTTCTTCATCTTCCTCTCTTTCTTTCCCCTTCTATTTCTCCTCAACTTTTTCTCATCTTATTTTCTTTCCTTCTCCATTTTTCTACTCTTCCTCTTCTTTTCTTTCCTCGTCTTCAGTTCTTTTTCCTAATTTTCTTTCTTTCTCTCTTTTTACTCATCTTTCTTTGTACTTTTTATTTTTCTTTTTATCTGTTTCTCTTTCCTTTACCGCCCTTTTCCTCTTTCTTACTTTCATTTCCACTTATTTTTTTTCCACATTTTCTTCTTTTTCTCATATTATTTCCTTTTTTCACGTTTTCTCATCTTCTTTCCTCTTTTCTCTAGTCTTTATTTAATTCCTTTTCCATTATTTTTCTTCTTTTCCCGTAAGTTTCTATTCCTGTTCGTTTCTTCTTTCTTCGCTATCTTCCTCCTTAGCTTCTCTGCATGCTACTCATCTCTTCTTTTTGTTACATTGTATGGCTCCCTTGTAGGCCTATCCTATAACTATTACAAGTTACTTAAATATATTTAGGAATAGCTTAATATAAGCGTCGTAGCTAAGACGTAACGCTGCAAAACCGAAATGTCGCAGGTTCGATTCCCGATGGGGTCATGGATTTTCTCTATTGACCTAATCCTTCCGGTCCTGAGGTTTACTCAGCCTCTAACACAGTGGTTGTCAGCACTCGCTGAAATGGGTAGAGTGTATGGAGGGTAAGAAACTGTGCTCCGTCGTGCACAAGGGATAGAGAGACAGCATACCTGCCAGCAGCCACGAATGCACTCTAGGGCAGTGTCTTGTCCGCGGTAAGAATCGCTAGCCCATGCGTGCAGTGTTTTGATGACCGCTGCTCTAACAGAAATTATTACCAGAGGTATTTCCTTGGGGGTAAAGGCGGCAGGCACGTAGGATTAACGTCCTATTGTTCTTAATGCCTGTTTGTAACACCTTATCAAATACTGTATATATCACCAATTTTATCGAAGCTAATAATCTAGCTGTTGATACAGCGTAGTTGAATAACCGATTAGAAACAATGATTGCTCAATCGCTATTGTAAGCTTTTGATAGTTATTATTGATTTCCAACATTGTTGCTAATTATTTTCGAATGATGTCGTTGGAATAGATGTAGAAAGATTCAATTTTGTTAATTTCTAGTGTTTAGTTGTCTATACTAGACAAAAAAGATTGAGATTCACAATTGCACAAAAGTGACTAATTTCAGCAACAAAGAATGTCGTGGCGTTTGGGTAAACGATGACGAGATTGAAGTTCTAAAGGCTACTCAATCATTCTCGGAACAATACGTAACTGTTATTCGCAGTCCGATATTGCAAGCATGATTAGATGTTTCAATAGAGGCTGGCCTTGTTTGTGCGTGACGGCCCCGGCCTTCTTATAATCTAGAGGAAATGACTAGGAAACTGCATCTCGGTAATTCTCTTGTTCTTTAATGAAGTTGTCACTGTCTATACACGAACTTCAACAAGTAATGATAATGTAACTACCAACCTACTGCTGTATTTCCTCATTTTTTTCTTTTCAATCTTCCTCTTTTATTAAATCTGTTTTACTTTTCATCTTCCTTTCTATCCAGTACAGGACTTGATAACGTGATTTAGATTTTATTTGCTTACCCTCCGGACCTTTTACATGACTTTTGCTGTTTTATATTTGTTTTACTTAAACTTTACATTTTGGACCTTTTACTTCCGAATATTATTCTTTTCAAATCGCCAGATAATTTGTTTCTGTGGTCTTTATTTTATTTTGTAATTTTATGGTATATTTTTAAACATTGGCTAGGGTAAAATAATTGTTCATTTTTATTATTTTTTTACGAATCTCCTTGTTACTAATGCATTTGTTTATATAGCTCTTTTTAGTGTGACAACATTTTTAGTTCGTGTACTAATGTATTTAGCTTATGGTATTATTTGTATTTTTTAAGAGAATTTCAGATAAGGGCGCAAACAGTCATAGTAGCTGACGCGCTCTTTAAATCCCAATTAAGTGACTATAAGCCCCCATCGTCCAAGTAATGACGTTTCAGTCGTCCGTCGGCTTCTCTCAATATCTTCTCATGTTGTCACAGCGACCATTCATCTCTATGTGCTGCTTTCTGGCTTGTCAGCGAGAATGTAGCCGTATGAAATAATCCTATCCTTTTGGTTTCTTCTCGTAGAGACGTAGAGTGCTCATTTCAGAATTCTAAATTCTTACTTAAGGGGGAGATACACCTTTAGCCAGTATAATTTTATTATATTTAAATTTCTTTCCATTAAATCTATAGGATCTTTTTGTGCACATGCCTAACGACAAAGTATTTATCATATTAGGCCTATACAGTGTGCTAGTCTCTTATAATATCTAATCCTGCTGTATTATTAGTAATAGATTTGGTCATTGTTATTAAATAAATTATTTAAAATGACGATTTATTTTGTCATTTACAATTACTTCCAACCACCAGCTGACCCATTGTACCATTCGTTTCCGAACATTTGCGTAATTATTTATATGTTCACGGTTGCAATATTGGGACGTAACCTTCTGTTCACGAGACTCTTCAATTAGCACTTAACAATACGTACGCACTTGTCGCCAAGCCCCAATTACAATGATACCTAGTATACTGCATGCACACTTAAATGAGTTTTCAAGCTACAAAAATAATTAAACAAACCGTTTTACTCATCGGATAAGAGTGAAATTTGAAATAGCAGTTCATATATTAGGTAGCTTGTTCTAGCGGGTGGACAATGTGTATCATACATTCATTCATTCATTCTTAGTGTTCTGCCCAAGGGCAGGTCTTTCACTGCAAACCAAGACGTATTCTCCAATCTTTCCTACTTTCTGCCTTCCTCTTTGTCTCCACATGTGATCCATACATCTTAATGTTGTCTATCATCTGATATCTTCTTCTGCCTCGAACTCTTCTCCCGTTCACCATTACTTCCAGTACATCTTTCAGTAGACAGTTTCTTCTCAGCTAGCGATCCAACCAATTCCTTTTCCTCTTTCTGATGAGTTTCAGCATCATTCTTTCTTCACCCACTCTTTCCAACACAGTTTCATTTCTTATTCTGTCTGTCCACTTCACACGTTCAATTCTTCTCCATATCCACATTTCAAACGCTTCTATTCGCTTCACGTTGTCGTAATGACCATGTTTCTGCACCATACCACACTCCACACAAAGCACTTCACTAATATCTTCCTTAGTTCTTTTCCAGAGGTCCGCAGAAGATGCTCATTTTCTATTAACAGCTTCCTTTGCCATTGCTATACTCCTTTTGACTTCTTGGCAGCAGCTCATGTTACTGCTTACAGTACACCCCAGGTATTTGAAGCTGTCCACTTGCTCTACTGAGCCTATTGCCTCATTTAGAATTCACAGGTTTACCTTCTTTATTTTTCTTCATAAAATGTTTAAATGGCTATTTCAGAATTTCATCTGTCGAACATGATTAAAATTGAGTAGGTAATATAGGCCTATTGTAATCTGTTCAGTGGAAATCTTTTTGGATAAATTTCAACTTCGTTCAAGCTTCTGCGTTATATAATTTAGACCTATTATTAAATATCCACAAAAAACAATAGTACGTACTCTCTAAACCTAATACAGTACTAATAATTTTATTGAGTGTGATTAACAAAATGTGAGGTTTGCATGGCGTCAAAATTAATTTGTATCTGCAACAATGATTTTGGAAGCTTATTTTTTCATACTTGCACTTCCAGTCACGTAGTTAGAGAGACCCTATTTCCGTAACACCTTGCAGAGTCCTTGCGTGTTATCTAGAAGCCATAAAGCTGTTATCAACGCCGTGCTCAACACATTTGGAATTGTGTACGGTCGCTATTTATGACTTAACAAAGACCCGGATGAAAGAATTTTACTGCTTTGCACATGCGCAACTCTGCGCGTTCTTTCAATAATATTTGAATTCCTGTTTCGAGCCTTCAAGTTTTCTTAACATCAGAGAAAGTGAAAGTTTCTTCTAGAAATTACTAGAATTATTTGTTATTCTTCCCGTCTTCACATTTACTCCTAAGAGTTTGGCTATTTCACGCCAATTTGCGAAACATTAATTAAATGTTAAATTTATACTTAAGCAGTACAATTTGTAAATGAAGTTTAATGACAATTTTGGAATTATATACAATACCTTTCGTGTATAATCCAGAGAACGAAAGTACTCATATTTTTATATTTGGGTGATATTGAATCATTTCATTAAGTAGCCTACATGTTTTGAATAACAATTTATTCAAGAAAACGAACCATATATTAATATCATTCGCAACATGATAAAACAACTAAATTTTTACGAAACGCGTGAAATGGTAAAGTGTTACGTTACCTTGGTGACACTCAGATTTTTTTTTATACCTAGGTTTCCATCAACAGGGACAGCTTCACCAAATATGCCAGTGTTTCAGTTTTGAAGGTTTAGGATCAATATATCTCCTTTGTTATTTACAACAATTATGTTTCTATGATGGCCTTCACCCAGTATAGGGTTGCCATATGCCCCAGTTTTCCGGGTCTATCAGCGGTTTTGTGCCAGATGCTATGGCTGAAAGAACTGCATTACAGATGATTTATTTTTTGTTATATAATTGCAGAACCTGGTGGTTTGGGGGAAGCAGTAATATTAAATTTAAATTTAAATAATAATGGTCACTTCGGAATATAAAGTGTGTGTGTGTGTGTGTGTGAGTGTGTATATACACGAAATATACAGACACACAAAAACACACCCGCATCAAATCCTCAACACACGACTCACACACTATTTGACTGCACATTACAGTACACAAACGCATTCCCACAGGAAACGGAATCAGAAGGCGCGAAGACCACCCAGTTCTGATGATTGCCCCCAGGTCGAAACTAGTCAACAAGGTAACCTAGTTAATTAACACGTGAAAGCATATACATATTTTATACTTTATATTCCCAAGTGTCCACACCTGTAGAGTAACGGCTAGCGCGTCTGGCCGCGAAACCAGGTGGTGCGGGTTCGATTTCCGGTTGGGGCAAGTTACCTGGTTGAGGTTTTTTCCGGGGTTTTCCCTCAACCCAATATGAGCAAATGCTGGGTAACTTTCGGTGCTGGACTCCGGACTTATTTCATCGGCATTATCACCTTCATCTCATTCAGACGCTAAATAACCTAAGATGTTTGATTCCAGGTTGGGGCAAGTTACCTGGTTGAGGTTTTTTTCGGGGTTTTCCCTCAACCCAATATGAGCAAATGCTGGGTAACTTTCGGTGCTGGACTCCGGACTTATTTCATCGGCATTATCACCTTCATCTCATTCAGAAGCTAAATAACCTAAGATGTTGATAAATAGCGAATGGTTAGTGTTGTCCTGTGTGGCAGATAAGACCGTGACCCCCATGAACTAAGAGCCCATTCTCACTGTGCGGGAATTTCTTGAAACGAACATTTATTTGCATCGATTTCGTGCCGGCAGCTGTGTACACACGGTTCGATTTTTTCCCGTACTCGTACGTAACTTAAATTTCATTATGCACGGGAAAAAATCGAATCGTGTGTAGACTCTTGTCCGCACGAATTCGATTCGCATAAATGCACATACGAATATAAATTTTAATAGTAAATAAAGATATAAGCCCGTATTCATAGACATTTTTAGCGCGGGTTTCCGGTGGATGATCAGCGTTTTTCGTATTCATAAACCAGTGTTAGCGATAGGATATGATTTGAATTCTGTACTAGTAACCAGTGGATAGCCGGGGCTAGCTTAGTACGCTCGTAGCGCGTGCTGCGAAATGTCTATGAATAGCACCCATAAATTTTAATGATGACGATAATAATAATAATAATAATAATAATAGTAGTAGTAGTAGTAGTAGTAGTAGTAGTAGTAGTAGGGGAGAGTCGGGTAGTAGTAGGGGAGAGTCGGGTAGTATCGGACATCGGGTAATATCGGACAGTGCGTTTCTTTTATCTACCACCGTATACAGTAGTAGTACCTGAATGACGTAGTTACGTTTCTCTATGCGACATCACAGTAACGTAACCATGACAATCAGGTACTATCATCGTGTGGTAGATGAAAGAAAACTCACTGTCCGATATTACTCGATGTATGATACTACCCAACTCTCCCCTAGTAGTAGTAGTAGTAGTAGTAGTAGTAGTAGTAGTAGTAGTAGTAGTAGTAGTAGTAGTAGTAATATTAATAATAAAGACGTAAGTTTAAGGAAAGCCCGGACAGTATATTATTTAGTCAATTATTATTACTAACATTTTATTTTATGAAAACGTCCAGTTCTGTCTCCAATGAAAGTTGGCAATCTTAACCTAGAGGTCACTGATAAATGACATTCTTGACATAGATTGCATGACTGAAGTAACTTTCTAGATATCAGGAAGGCTGAAAATGTGTATAATATATCCATTAAAATCTTGAGATTAATTTTTATACATAATCGCAACATTTTACTTCTTTATTTTGTGTAACTGGAAAACAAAAGGCAAAATATCGGGTTATTCAAAAAGAAGGAGCAGATTTCAAATATTTATTTTAAACAAACTATAAACAGTAGAAACACTTGCCCCACACCATTGGATAGAGGAAGGTTCAAAGTTTTATAGTTCATGAGGTTGCAAAGCACTTAACATGCGCATCATGTGTTGCGCGACAAACATCAAAACGATGGTTCATTTCTTGCCACACAAGAATCAACTGGTCCCTAGTTTTGGAATTCACAGCTTCAACAATTTGATGTCGCAGATCTTGAAGAGTAGCAGGGAGGTGTGGTACAAACATTGTCTTTTATGTACCTCCACAGATAAAAATCACAGGGGGTAAGGTCGGGGGATCTGGGGGGCCACAGACAATGAAAACGATCTTCTCCACCTCTTCCAATCCAACGTCCCGGAATGGTGTCGTTCGGATAATGCTCCACTAAAAAAAGAATTCATACACTTTCTTTACAGAAACAGCGCAAAAATATTCACTTTCGGTGAGTTCTTGCATGTTCGACGATAACGCAAGTGTTTTCAGTCCCTCAAATTCGGACTGGCGAGTAACTGCGGCGGACAAACCGTTGCTTTTTTCCGCTTTGCTTAAGGCCCCGGACCGAGTATCGCGTGTAACCAAACGTTAAAAAAAAATTGAACCTTCCTCTAACCATTGGTGTGCGGTAAATGCTTCTAACGTTTATAGTTCGTTTGAAATAAATATTTAAAATCTGCCCTTTCTTTTTGAATTGCCCTGTATTTACATAACAAGCGCTGGCCTTCTATGCCCAAGGTTGCGGGTTCGATCCCAGGCCAGGTCGATGGCATTTAAATATGCTTAAATGTGACAGGCTCATGTCAGTAGATTTTCTCGCATGTAAAAGAACTCCTGCGGGACAAAATTCCTGCACACCGGCGACGCTGATGTAACCTCGGTAGTTGTGAGCATCGGTAAATAAAACATAACACACTTTACATAACATTTTTGCTCAAGGATGTACACGTATCTTGCTCGATAGATAATTCAATTGCATGTACAGTAGATATTTTTCCGCAAGAAGGTAACCATAATAAACATAAATACGCGTGTCTTGGTTCGTTCCTGTATCCTCGGTGACTGACAAAACGGATGAGATACGCTGTCCGGTGATGATACGGCAGTGCGTAGGTCTACTCTACGTGGTTATGAAATTGAATATCATCTTCGTCCCTGTTCCGGTTGCTAGGGTTAGGCTGCGCATACCGTGGGTGGCATTGTCGACGCTAGTGACTGGAAATTACGTCCCGTGGGCAGCGCAGAACTCGATTTGGAAAGATTTCATGGTTATCTTTCCCGTTTCGGTAAATCACACTTTTCCAAGCCATCACTAAATAATATAATTATCCGGAATATTTTTTGACCGTCTTTCCTTATGGTAAAATATGTGCTGTCGGGCTATGATTTCACCATCTCTATCATTCGTTTCCTGAAACATGTCAGTTGATCGCCAGATGTTAGTACAATGGAGAAAAAAAAAACGTTGCAATAAATTGTCTTCCTTGTGAACTTGTAGGTTCCGGCAAAACAAAAGGAAACGCCACGTAAAATATCATGACCAGTATAACATCTCATTACAACATTTTGCATTGTTTCCACACAGTTCTCTGTTGACGGTAGTATTTTATTCTATTTCTTGAGGGATTTCTTATCCAGAGGGTGGTTTACGGACTCTCATACCAGTAGCCTATACATCCCACACTGTTTTGTTCTATAAATGTCATTCGAGCAATGTTGTTTATATCTTCTTAATGATTTAGTTTTTAATCCTGGCCATTGCTGTCTGGCTGGCTTTACGAGGACTGGACACGGAACGGGTCCGTACACTTAGGCATGTTTTGGCCCATTGTGCGCCCTGATATGCGATGATTGTCGAAGTCCGACAGGTGGCCTGGGTGGCACGCACAACATGCTTAGGACTCCCAGATTTCAAAACCAAAAAAAAAAAAAAAAAAAAAAAAACCGGAATTCTCCAGAAAATTTTTGGGGGGGATGTATAACGAAAATTTTATGAAGCTATGTGAACATGGTGCAATAAAGACAGGAAGTAATTTATTTGTATATAATAATAATAATAATAATAATAATAATAATAATAATAATAATAATAATAATGGCTTTATTTAACCTGGCAGAGTTAAGGCCGTAAGGCCTTTTCTTACACTCAACCAGGATTAAATGCTTACATAGTTGAACATACAACTGGATCGGAATTAAGTAATTACATACTGATACGATTTAGGTACATAATGAGATCAAAAGAGGTAGTTACATAAACATTTACCTCATAAAGTAAAAATAAAATAGTGGAATACATATTAACGTTGTCAGAATCAAATACGAATCACATAAAAACAGAATCCGATAATTCAATAAAAAATGTACACAGTAAAAATAAAAATAAACACATTGGAATACATACAGTATTAGTATTAGATTACAAATAAGTAGGATTCACATAATTAAACCAGAAATCGACAATTGAATCAAATGTTCACAATAAAAATAGACATAATAATAATAATAATAATAATAATAATAATAATAATAATAATAATAATAATAATAATAATAATAACAAAAACACAGTAGGTTACATATTGTTGTTAAGTGATAAATAAACACGATTTACATGATTACGCAATAAAAATAAGAAACAAAAAATAAAAATAAATACAGTGGAATACATTGCATTAAATATTTGCAACGCGTTAGGTCTGGCAACTCATCATAAGATATTTTTCTAATTTACATTTAAAAGAAATTAAAGTTCGGCAGCCCTTGACTTCAGGCAGCAGAGAATTCCAGTGACGAGAAGTAGCAACAGTGAAAGATGAAGAATAAAGAGATGATGTGTGGAGTGGTATTTCTAGCGTGTTATCATATTGTGACCGAGTATTTAAGTTATGATAACGAGAAAGCTTGTGGAATCGGACAAATAAGTAAGAGGGAGCAGAGGTGTGCAAAATTCGGTAAAAGAGAGAAAGGGAATGTAACTTTCTCCTCTCATTTAACCTGAGCCACAATAATTTATCGAAGGAAGACGAAATGTGATAGTAGATGTATACGATAGTAGGTATATACACATTGTATCAGTTGTAAATGAAGTAATAGGTCAGCACTCACCAAAAGTCACATTTGACTACTGGTGCTTGCTCCAATGACAATGCTTCTCTGATGAGTGAATCTTTCCTACATAATGCTGTCTCTTGAGATAAACTCATATAATTCTGAGTATGAAACATTTATGTATTTTGTGTCTTTATGGTAAGTTTTAATTTTACATTGTGCACTTCGAGAGTACTCTTCTCGGCAGTCCAGAGAGAGTTAATGAGTGAGAAACCCCTCTTTTCTGAAGCATTAGAGCTCGACAAATTGAGACAAAAACTAATAAGAAGTTAAATTTCTTTAAGTCAGATATTTTCTTCCTTGAAACGAGAGAATATTTCGGGCTATCTTGACACGTATATAATCAAATGAACTGATTCTCAAAACCATATGAAACGCGTCACAGTATATCGGTTACGACTACTAGGTAAGATGTAAAAGGTGATGTGGATTTAACCAAAATAGCGCAGTGAAAACGTACAATAAGCAAGGCGGGATATTGAACAAAGAATACAAATACAGACTATATAATTAAAGTAAGAACAAAATAGTAATAATGATGAAAAATGTAACAATATGAAAGATATAAAAGTAATTAAGAATGGCAATAGAAAAGCCGATAATCACGGCAATACACTGAATTACATAAATCCGTGACCAATACGATACTATACAAAGTTAACTCGGTTCATTAAAAATAAATACCGGTACATAATTATATCTGTACAATGACAAACTGACGAGAGAAGGAATGTTTCCAAGAATTTAGTAAATACAAAGCCAATAATTTACCACCAGGCGAATCTCAGAATAAGCAATACATTTATTTACAATCCGGATCCTTCCAGAATAATAAGTCGTTCCTAGCACGTAGGCTTGTTTGCCGCAATTTCGAAGCTTCTATACTACGCGGAATAAATTTCCAAACCTCTCGCCCACACCAGACGGGATCGAATTTCCGAGTGAATATGTATGATTACCTGTCTGTCCAAGAAAACTACTTCCTCTCTCTCGTCTAGCCACAATTCCTCGCTACCATGAATTATGAAACTTTCGGGAACGCCGAGTGAAAAGATAGCGCTGTTGACAGAGAACAACTCCGTCGATTGAGGCGTCGTGTACGGCTCAATCTTTCAGTTATGGTTTTGTTAGAAATGTTCCATTCATTCATTTTCATTTCAGTTGCATACATTTTAATGTGGTTAAAATAAATTATCGAAAATTCATCTTCACATATGTTAATTTTAGGAATAATTTTCTTCACCTCAGCAGTCCAGTTGCATAACAGAGACTTCAATTAAATCCATTTCATTTTTGTAAATACATCAAATATCTGTTCTGTCCATTCATCAATACGGTCTGCTGCTGTTGAATAAAAATGTACAACATTTTGTCTGAAAGAGTTTTCAATGTATAGTCATGCCAGTCATGCTCATATAACACATTCTTGTTGAGTGTCGGAGGAGATGCAATTTATTCTAGTTGAATATCGATTGCTAATAAAATATGGAAATTTCAAATATAGTATAGTATAAATAATATTATCATATACTTTGTAGAAAATTCGGAACATTTGGCGTCCCGGACACACACTCTCGGGACAGGAGGACACATATTAGAAATTCGGGACTCTCCTGGCTATACCAGTATGTCTGGGAGCCCTAAACATGCGTGTTGCATAACATACTCTTCAGATTAAGACGCTAGGTGCTAAAATACTTAAACACATTCGTCGAGGTTAACCGTGGATAATCAAAACCGCGGATACAGATTCCATAGATAAGGAGGGGGATACTGGCTAGTGAAATATAATATGTACTTTCTCAAACACTGTAGCATATTTTATTTGATATGCATGTACAGTATGTACACAATTCATATAGGCCTATGCAATATTTTCATTACTATAGTGTGGAAAACCTCGAATGAATGAGTGAATAAATGGGAGGAGAAATATTTAAAAGAAATGCAACTAGCGTCCTTGCAAGGGAAATTGAGGCTGAGAGGAAGTGTCTATGATGTGAACTCCAAGCCTGTTGGTTGATACATTAATAGAAATGGAACTTCGAACGCCAAACCTATAAAGTACTGTAACTACGTCGCGTGTTATAGGCCTACAAGTCGTGTTGTTTACATCAATTCAGTGTAGTACGGGACTTCTACTGAGCACTGCTATGCTTGAATCAAAATGTTGTTCCGTATATTTAGATGACTAAAACAAATAGATTATAACACACATTTACGAAAGCGACTTATTTCATTCTCTTCGTTGTAGAAAATGGTGATAGATTTTAAATAAAAATTAATTGTGTACTTTAAGTGTCAGTAATTTTGTTGCAATGGACAAATGTATGCATTAGTACATTTTCAAATATAAACCTGTTGGATTGTCGCTGAAACAATGTTTGTATTAAGAAAATATTCTTTCGACCTCACACAATGTTAGTGATGCGAATTTGAAATAGTTTATATTTATTATAATGTTGTTATGAATAATAATTCTCACAAAGGAAGGGAGACATTTGCCTGACAGACCAGATGACCATTCTGATCCAGATTACTAACATACAAGAATTTAATTTAATTAACATGAAAACTGTACTAATTTGGAAACTAGTACAGTAAAACCTCTATTATCCGTGGTAATGAAAGGGGTGGGCTGAACGGTTAATCGAAAAATCGGATAATCCGTACCATCACTTTCATAAATTATTGCATACTTCAGTTTCGTAATTTTCTCCATGGTCATGTGTTTTAACACATTAGATAGTGGATCAGAAGTTTTAAGTATATTAGCTCTGTTGAAAAGAGTGGGTGAAGAAAGAATGATGCTGAAACTGATCAGGAAGAGAAAAAGGAATTGACTGGGTCACTGACTGAGAAGAAACTGCCTACTGAAGCATTCACTGAAAGGAATGGTGAACGGGAGAAGATTTCGAAGCAGAAAAAGATATCAAATAATAGAGACATTAAAATATGTAGAACATATGCAGAGACTAAGAGGAAGGCAGAAAATAGAAAACACTGGAGAATGATGGGTTTGCAGTGACAGAACGCTATGAATGAATGAATGAATGTCAATGACGGGTTTTAAGGGTCAAGGAAACTTCCTATGATGGATTTCTGTGGAAAGATTAGAAAAGTATACTGTAGGTCTCATGTTATAGATTTAAGTAATGTATACACTTCATTCTTGTTTTTTATTAAATCTCGCACAGTTGTAACTCCAGTCTCGTATTCCTAAGTGAGATGAACCACAGTTCCTCTTTTACAAAACCACTCAATTATATGCACTTCTCTTCGATATTTAGCACAACATGTATTCTTTTGGTACTTTTGGAGGCGTTCTGTATAGAAATTAAACACGTCACTCGAACAGTAGATCATAATGTGTAAGGGCAAAGGCTTGTAATATCACTCTCAATAAAAAAAACTACGTACTAATGTATTGTACAGTACTCAATATTTTTTCTGCAAAAAAAAAAAAAAAAAAAAAAGGAAAGAATGACAGACGGATAATCCAACAATCGGTTAATAGGGTGACGGATAATCGGGGTTATACTGTATTACGAATTATAAAAATTGATATAACATTTTGATACAATCACATTAATATGCAGAATACAAATGAGATAAGTGTCTTGTGCCTATTCACTATTTAATTGCTTTCCAGAGTGTTTCGAATATGCAGGATTTTTTTTTCTAGAACACTCTTCAGTAGTAGTTTAACAGCTGGTCGTATAGATTTTGAAATTCTTTCATAACACGAGGGTAAGTATTGTGTACGCATGGTTGTTGAAGTCGGCAATATTCTAGACGTATACTTTTCAATCAATTGTTTACAATGTGGATTCTTAAGTTTATAGAACGGAATATTCGCACATATCAACTTCAGATACAAGTCATAATAAAGTGGACTGATCCGAAGTCGAATCACTAAACAATTTCAGATGTTCGATGTGTCTTTTAGAGTCACAATGTTTTTGTAAATCAAGACACTTTTTAACTTCTTGGTACAACTTACACACTTTATACCATAATATATTTTATCCTTAGCTGAAAAATAATCATATCCGGACTGTTTTACAATCACAGGCAAAATTACAGAGTTTATTGGCGGAATTTTAATACCTTCACTAGATCATAACTGAACTCCTGACGAAAGGTTTACTTTTTAAACAAAAAAATAGACATGTTGTGTCAAAACAACCTACAGTATTAGCACATGCAGTAATCAATACAAAACCCGCATCCATTGAACTCTGAATGAACAGTGCTCCCTTCACGCGACGTCTTTAATTTTGCATACGAACCTGAAGGTACATAAGTAAAGTAAACAGCTAACGTTATCCTATATCCTGTATTTCTTAAACTTGTAGCCTCCTCTAGGCAATGTTTTGGTGTCTCAACTTCGTTCCCTTCACATTAAGTAGAGAATGGAGCGAGATAGGGCTTATGGAAAATCACGGGGCTCCAAGTTCATCCACACTTCTGTTTCCATGGTACCACGAATGGTGTAAACCTTTCATGTCAGGACGTTACATTTTTTTTTCTTTTGTATGTCGAACAAAGACGTTTCATGTAAAAAGTCCATTTCAAGATTTCGAGTTGGCAGAGCATCAACTATAATTCGTTGCTCCTCTGTGATTTAAAATTTTAAAGGATTCATTATACAGCTCCCATTAGCGTCCACAGTTAACTTATACGACAGCACTTGGTCTCTTGCTATGTTTACACAGCTGTAGAAGATTCTGGTAGTGTAATGTGAGATGTAAACACGCCCAAACATGAAATGTCTGAAGGATGACGAAGGATAACAGCACTACAGATTTCTACGTAACGATAAGAACTTGAATGTGAGGTTCATAAAATTAACTTCCGGAGTGGAAATGCATGCATAAGCAATAGCCTTATAAGATGGCGTGCGTGTTTATGAGTGCGCATTTCGTATGTATAACGTCACTTGCGCATGGTGATCAGTTATTACTTCCTGATTTTACGAATATAAAGAGAAAGTTAAAAAAATTAATTTTGAGTTTTTCTCAGGAATAAGCGCTGTAAGCGTTATTCATACCCAAAAAGTGATCAAGGCATGCCGTCTGTGTTTGTTTGCATACAACGATTTCTCATAAAACATTGCAGAGATTTTGTTCACATGCAGTAGGGCCTATCTATGGGCAATTTTTCAGGAATTATGCATTTGAAATAATGTAATAATTTTATAGATAATATCACGACAAGTTTTGATTTTACTACCAATTTAGTTGTGAGTAAATGTATCAAGGGAAAGTTAAAAACTTGAGTGGTATTTATTGGAACTATTTCGTGAATATAACAAAAGATAGTTACAGATACTGTCGCATAAGTAATGTTCGTTTTGGAGCAAAATTTTACATATTTGGAGTGTGTTGTGACAAGAAATGAATCTAATATTCAAACTATAGGCCACTAAATTCTATGGTCTGGAGCTAACTTTCAGCAAGATTTGTTTTCCTGTGACGGTACCAATTTCTGGGTTTTGATAGAAAGAATTCGGTGACACTCATTTCAACGGCTTCCAAGCTTTGTAAATTTCTGCCACGCAAGAACTGCGCATGGATCGAAACAGATGGTCATCTGAAGGTGCAAGATCAAGTTCGATTTCTCCCAATTCCATTATTATTATTATTATTATTATTATTATTATTATTATTATTATTATTATTATTATTATTATTATTATATTCATCGTCGTCGTCGTCATCATCATCATCATCATCATCATCATCATCATCATCATCATCATCATCATCATCATCATCATCACCATCACATAATTATGATTGGCATTTTGAGAAGATAAAACGAACTGTTCTTATTGTATTACATTAATAATGTATAGCCTATTATGTAATGTACCATATTATATTATACTGTATTATATTATATTATATTTATTATATTATATTATATTGCATTATATTATATTATATTATATTATATTATATTATATTATATTATATTATATTATATTATATTATATTATATTATATTATATTATATTATATTAATTGATTTTTGTTTAATCAATATAATCTTACTACATTTCTATCATACTGGCCTTAACTCCGTCAGTTAAAATAAAACATTATTACTATTATTAATTCCTGAATTTTTTCGTGAGACATGGATTCTCGCATTGTCCTGTTGCAAGAGAATTTTATTTCCATTAGTTCGATTAACTAATGCCGAGAACCTCTCTCTCAGAAGTTAATGAACTCGTTCTAACTGTTGAGAATAAAAATCCGCATCGATTGTACGTCCGTTTAGAACAAACTCTCAGTGAACCACACATTCAAAAGTCCACCAGACACTTAACACTACCTTGGTGCCGAGCTGGTTTTTTTAACGACGACTTTTGCAAGCTTACAGATCGAGCCATTGTTTTGAGACGTCAGGGTTTCGGTAATATACCCATTTTTTTTATCAGATATGTTAATTCTCCTGATAAATCTATCATCCAAAGGATTAGAAATAAGCTGAAGATAGTTATATCACTCTGCGAGTCCACACCTGTGGAGTAACGGTCAGCGCGACTGGCCGCGAAACCAGGTGGCCCGGGTTCGAATCCCGGTCGGGGCAAGTTGCCTGGTTGAGGTTTTTTCTGGGGTTTTCCCTCAACCCAATACGAGCAAATGCTGGGTAACTTTCGGTTCTGGACCCCGGACTCATTTCACCGGCATTATCACCTTCATATCATTCAGACGCTAAATAACCTAGATGTTGATACAGCGTCGTAAAATAACCCAATAAGTCACTCTGCGTTGAGCCTGTTCAGATGTCAATTCATGAGGTATAAATATACAACTTCTGTATAATTTCTTAAGAGTCTTAATGTGGCGATGTATTATATAATTTGAAGCACTAAGTTCTTCTGACAACCTGCGGGTATGTTTTTGTGGATTTTCTTCCAAAACTCTGCGTGCATTATCAATATTCCATACGTCAGGCTTTCCAGGACGTTGCAAATCTTTCATGTCTTCTTCTGCATTGTTGAAACGCTGGAACCAGCGTTGTGCTACACGCTCACTATCGACACTTCCACCCTCGACTTCACATATTTTTCTCACCCACTCATTTTACTTTCGCCTACTACTGTTCCTGTATTACTTTAGCTTAGAGCATCGCTCTCTTTATGCTGATCCTGCAATTCGGAGGATGTTACAATACGTCCATTCGCCTTGGCTTCTAGTTGCTGACTGTGAAAGTAGGGGAGAGTGGGGCAAGGCGAACAACTTTTCACTAATTCGTAAATGACAGCTTGTTAATAAATATTTTTGTAAGTTTCTACCACGAATATAGTAGAGGAAACATTTCTCTATAATTTTCAGCGAGCACCGAAGGAAAACCTTATTTACTTGACTAAGTATCACCAAACCCCTGATTATTTTTCACTTTGGCTCATATATGAAGCAAAATGAAAACCTATATGGGACAAAGTGAAAAAGTCTAAATGAAGGCATAGTTTCAGAATATATGTGGATTAAAATTATGGGAAATGGATTTTTTTGTGTTTGTAAATAAATAAAAGAGTCACAGTATTATGTATGATAATTATTAGGGCCTGTTATAAATTATTATGGATATTAATCATGTCATATTTTTGAGAATCAATAATTCTTAATACAACAACTGAAACTAGAAGTCAGAAATTGAAAAATAACAAACTGCAAAACATATTCCATTTTCTTCTAGAGCACCGGCGTAGCTCAGTCGGCTAAGGCGCTTGCCTGTCTATCCGGAGTTACTCTCGGGTGCGTGTTCGATTCCCGCTTGATGTGATTACCTGTTTGGGTTTTTCCGAGACTATCCCCAACCGTAAGGCGAATGTCAGGTAATCTATGGCGAATTCTTGGCCTCATCTCGCCAAATACCATCTCGCTATCACCAAATCCATCGACGCTAAATAACCCCGCAGTTGATACAGCATCGTTAAATAACCAAGTAAAAAACATAAATATATTTAAGATGAATTGTGGATATGAAATATACCATTACTTATCAAGTTAAATTGCAATTTGCATTCATTTTATAGAAAACCGTGGCTTCAAAAAATTATTTCATTTCCATTTCAATTTACCCCCTTGTTTCACTTTGCCCCACAGCCACCATTAAGAAATAAAAACTTACATCACCATCTTGATTTGATATAAAACGTGGTTTTAGCTTTCAAAGTGTGTAGTAAAATATGTAAGTTCAAGCAACATATATAACAAACACAAGATGTGAGTCGCTAGTACATCATTAATAGAAAGAAAACAGCTAGAAAGTTACATCAGCAATGTAAAAAAAAAAATCTTCTTAATCTGGCACAATCCACTTACCAACAACACAACTACTGTCCAAATTTTACGAGAGGATCCCTGCGAGGGGAGCATGGTCCTTGAGGGGTAAGAGGAGAGAGTAAGCCAGTAACTCAGCGTTCTTGAAGGAGCAGGTGGATTGGAGTGGTGTCATTGGTCGGCTGGTACAGACAAGGCTCAGTCAATGGCCGGCCGGTTCCGTATCGGGTGTAGGTTGTAAGAGTGGGGGAAAAACTCGCATTCCTTGCTCGGATCTTCTCGTGAAATGCGGACTGTACACAAATTGAAGGCTCTCTAAACTCATCTAATACGTAGGCGGGCTTACATATGTCAGCACCAAATAGAGAGTTATTTCAAATTATTCACTTTGCCCTCCCTTTCACTTTGCCATTCTGTCCCCTACATAATACCAAAAGACTAGCAAATATGGAGCTCTACACAGTAGTCCTCAAATATAAGGTTTGTGGATGAAAGTTTTTCCCTGTGATCGGATATGAATCATTAGCAATACCGGAAAGCGACCGATCAACTCTCAGTAAGATGATGAATCATCGAACGACCTCGCTTACGAAAGAACTTTAAGTTAATTGAAATTACACTTATAGCACCAAGACTACTAATATCTTCCACCTTGTCGAATGCATGTCTCACACTTCTTGAATGAATTCGTGTGACACACGCTGCAGCTCATTATGTGTAATTAGTATGATTGGTTCGATTCATAAAGGTTTCCCCGCAGTTAAACGTCACATAAGTTAAGATCCGAAGATCTCGGTGACCACAAATTATAGCTTATTATCAGTTCATGAGTCACAGATTCCAACACAACACGCATAGAATAATGGACAATGTGTGTGCTTTTGCATTATCCTGTTCAGAAAGGCCACAATTTTCTTCATCTATTAGTTCATTGAAGATTGGCCTGAGAAAAGCACCAAGATTCCTTCTCCCATTATATTGTAAGAAATATTGATCCGACAGTTCCTTGAGCAGTAACTAGTGACAGTAAGACATTTAAGTCTTTTAGTAAAATCTCCTTTAACTTTGCTACAAATGACGATATCTAATTTCCTTCCTAATAATTTGGGCGCCTGTAGAAACCAATAATTATTGTTATTGTTCAAGACTAGTAACAAATCCAACAGATTTATATAACAATTAATTTATTTTAAAGTCTGAGTTGATGATTGCAGAAAAAAATTTCTTAGTAAATGTTGTTGTTGTTGTTTTCTAATGCCAGGCGTTTGACAATAAAGTCATTTGACCTTTTGCACTCCAATATTTTTCGAAGATATTATCATGGTCAGTCACTGAAGCACAGATTTTGAGGTGTTCCGAATCCATTTCTTGGTTTGAGTTGCACAATGGGCAGTTAGGGGACTGATATATTCCAATTATATGCAGGTGTTTGGCCAAACAATCATGGCCTCTTGCCAATCTAAATGCAGCTACAGACGATTTTCGTGGTAAATCGGGAATTAACTGTGGATTATGATGCAGAGAGTTCCATTTTTTCCCTTGGGATTGTGTTATCAAATTTTGTTTGTTGAAGTCTAAGTATGTATGTAGATTTAATAAATCTTTTCACAAAGTAATACGTAGATTTAGTAACAGGTCTGTAAGTAGCAGTGCTGCCCTTCCTTGCTAAAGCATCCGCATTCTCGTTTCCCAGGATTCCACATTGGGATGGTATCCATTGGAATACAATTATTTTATTGAGTGATATTAATTGAGAGAGCATTTTAGTTATTTCTGCTGTTTGAGATGATTGAGATGTTTGAGATGTTTCTTAGTAAATGTATGTACGGTAGTGCATTTATATTTGGCTAAACATTAAAATTTTAGGGTTGCTACAAGGTAGTGATGTGCATTCCATCTATAACCTCTCCTACTCAGATCCCATCCTCACCTTCAAGTGGTGCAACCCGTTTTGAACGAACGAGGCTCTGGGGACCGAGTATCAGCGGTATAACTGAAATGTCATATGCAGAGGAAATGCTGCATAGGTGGAAACCCACCAATTGTACCTCTCTGGGCTAGCAACCCATTGAGCGTCATTTTCACATTCATTCATTCATTCATTCATTCATTCATTCATTCATTCATTCATTCATTCATTCATTCATTCATTCATTCATTCATTCATTCATTTTATTCCATAGATCTTACATGAGCAATGAAGCTTTAAGATGTGGAACAAGTCAACATTTTACAATATTACAATTACAATTTTTACAAATTTTTATAGTTTTACAATTTAGTAATTTTCTACAATTTTTACAATTTTGTGCAATTTTTTACATTTTTTTTTACATTTTGGCGAGATGTAGTGAGATGAGATGAGGTCCGAGGATTCGCCAAAATATTACCCGGCATTTGCCTTTTGGTGGGGGAAACCTCGGAAAAACCCAACCAGGTAATCAAATCAAAGGGGTTGATGCCAAGGACTCGCTTTCAAGTCTCAACAGAAGCCTCGAATGACAAAGATGAAAGGCCGTCCGAAGAAGAGATGGACTGAAAATTCTAGTTTGAGACCGTAACAGGCCACTCGGCCTAATACTTGTTAGGAAGACGACGACGAATAAAATTCTAGTCACTTTTTATTGGTTGAAACGCATTTGAGCAAGTTATAAGAACCCTTAAGTGCTCCCAGCTCTCTGTGTTCTGTTGAACTGATTACTGGTCATTCCAAATTATCTTATACTGTATTCAAATCTTATTTTTACGTAGGTTTGAGTTGTGCATAATTTAAATCATTCTCTTTCATTTACGTACAACAGAGCTTTTACTGTATTTCTTGGAATAGGCGTACTTCTTTTTTTCCTTTATCATCATCATCATCATAATCATCATCATCATCATCATCATCATCATCATCATGAAATGTTTCGTTTTAGACCATGTAAGGAAGATGACTTTGATCCCTCCATCGATGTCTAGGTCTTCCTTGATCTCTGTGTCCTCTTGAGCTATATCTCTGAACACACGCTCTCGCCATGAAACAATACTAACAATACCATCCCATCGCACTTCCTCATACTCATTCTCTTTCACAATAGCCCTGCCAAGACTCTGGAATTCGCTACCTGCTAGCATCAGGGACTGTCGAAATAAAATTGAATTCAAACACAAACTTACTAGGCACTTGGTCAGTAATTGAGACTCGTTCAGATATGACGTCTTGTAAATAGTTCTCTTATTCTATCACAAAATATTTCAATATCCGGTAATTTCATCACTATATAATTTTATTGTAGGTTTGATTTTTACTTAAGTAAAAAAAATCTTTCTTTATTCTTAACTTCTACAATAAACTGTCTAGTCTTTATTAATCAGTTAATCTTTTAGCACTTTGATTTTCATTGTATTTGTAAATTTAATAGGCCTATTCATTTTAATTATAATTGTAATTGTATTCTTAATATTGTAGTTGTAATCTCCTGGTAGAGGGGAAGAGAAAGCCTGATGACCTTATCTCTACCTGGTTAAATACATATATACTATACTATATACTGAGGCTAATCTTGGAAGTCTCTCCCTTTCCATTCTTTGTACATGGTTCTTCCACTGTTGCTGATATTATTTAATTTCTTCGGTTATACAAGGATTGTAATGTTTTTCGGATATCTATGTTTCTTTTATGGTCCAATCTCGTTATACCCAATAGCGATCTTAAAAAACACACCTGAGCTGCTTCATATTTCTGTGAATTTCGACTTTATCATTTTAAAATTGTTAATCGACTACGTCAGTAAATTCGATCCTTCATTTCAAGGAATGTCTTTACTTGTAGCATACCGGTATATCATACAAAATTCAAGATTCTTGCGCTGTTTTATTTATACAACTGTGTCATTTTTTTTAACTACCTGCGTTATGATAGTTAAATTTTGATTTGAGTATTGCTAACGATTACCTTAAACTAGACGCAAGTGTTCTTGAGACATATCGAAAGTTTTCACGCAAGTATAAAAATAGAAAGTTTTTAGATAGTGTTTTAACGATGTACAATTTTATTTGGGAATAAAATAAACATCATTTTTGGATATGTCAGTCTTAATTATTATTTCATTTACATGTAACATGTTGCTATAAATACTTCACAGGTATTAAATTATTAGCATCCAAAGAAGGAGTTACGTCAGCATTACGCGAAAATCTGTCGGTTTCATGCTAATAAGTTTGAACAATAATGTTATTCAGCGTTAATTGTGATTCCCATTAAAAAGGCCAAGACACCGGAGCGATCTTTGTCGTCGAGTAATTGCTGATGTAGGCGAGGTACGGTCTCATATTTACTTCCTCTTGATATCGTATTATTTACCATAGAGTACAGTCTGAAGGGTATTGGTCTTTTTGTTTTGTCTTGCATGTGAACGAGAGTGCAGTGTTAAGGGACACTGAGACTGAGTTTTGAAATTTCCAAACTTTTGATCAATTGCTTTGAAATTCGGTGCCGGTTTACTATGTCTGTATTTAAATAACAGGATCAAAATTCATCAAGTTTCATGCATTATAGTCGTGTCTCTGTTATTTCCGGCATGACTCCTCCTCTTCGCTTACGCCTTAGGAAGTGAAGACTCTATAAAGTCTAGATAGTAGTATCGTTCGCCATATTTATTCTTTCGTTGCCGAGCTACCAGATGAGGAATCTATTTGCCGCACCGTTAAACATTATCCTGTCGTAGCTCCTATGATAATAAATCAAACGCACTGTAATTGAATAAACAATTGAGCGACAAATAATGTCCTCGTGTGCTTTCTGCGAACGTCAACGAAAGAACAAAAATGGCGGGCGATTATATTAGGTATTTATCGAGTCTTAGGAAGTGCATAACGTCATCAGAAGCGAATTGCAAGACGCATACGTTTAAATGTAGCCGACCTGCAACGTGATTGGCTGCCGGAAATACGAGCGACGGGACTATAGTTCCTTAAATTATGATTTTCTCTTATTTTGATAATATTAATACATTCAAAACAACCCTGGCAGCTTCAGAATTGTTATTTCCTTTAAAAATTTTCTGTGAAGGACTTGCATCTCATGATTAAGAAGATTGCGGACGGATTTTTAAATTTGAGCTTTGATTAATGAGATAAAATTTTCATATAGATCATAAGATTTCCTTGATAATATTGTCTTTAATATTTAAAAATTCATATCATAGAAATGTTTTCGAAGAAGAGCTGATTCCATGCACTACTTTGTGTATTGGAGTATGCTGAATATTCTTGCAAAGTTTGAAAGTGTCATAACGAAGTGAACAAACGCTATCGAACATTTATACTGAGATTCGTATCTTACGGTGATAATCGCAGCAGAACCGATGCACCTAATTGCTTCGTGACACTCATGGCGGCGCTCGCCGTATTGACGTATCGTCACGCATGATTTGAAAACCCTTTGGCTATGTTTCTGCATACTAAGCAGCCATACAATGTCTTGTTCCGATGGCCGACACCTGTCTTCAGGGAAGTCTTGCATCACAATGCAAGGAGGGTCCATCTTGTGGCTGCGCTGGAACGCAGTGTGACTATATCCAGCATTCAGCCTACGATAGGAGACTTCTAGCGGCCTTCTGTGTCGATGTTTATTTATTTACATTTCGAACGTAATTGCTTCTTTCTGTAATGGCTGGAAGGGCGTGGATTCTAACCTGCCGTCGTAATGGTAATTCTTCACTTAATATGTAATTATCCTTTTCAAGTACAGAAATAATTAAATGTAGGGAAGAAAGGGAAAAATAAAAATGCGGAAGTATAGAAAAAAGAGATTAAGGAAGAGAGAAGGGAAAAAGAAATAAATATCGAAGGAAAGGAAGGAAGGAAGGAACAGAATAGAGGTATGAAAAAGATATGAAAGAAAATTTAACGTAAGAAATGGCAGAGCAACAAAAATAAATGAATTTCTGGAAGCTGAAATGTACCTACTCTCTCGTTATAATCAGGGTTTAAGCTAGAAAATAAATAATTGTCGCAAAAATGCACAAATGAAAAATTATATTTGTGCAGATTGCGAAAAGCTTGTGCAATATTCTAAATAATTATTGTACAGAAGGATGAAATTAATAAGGTTTGCAGAAACAAAAAGTTACGTAATTTGTTTCTTGAAGTTAGGCGTCATTTGGTCCAAATCCCTCACGTCATGAAATAATTAAAGCAATAAAAATACTCTCTCAAGCAAATGACAGTTCTTTTGAGAAGGGTGAACCATATCCAAACGTCCAATGAAAGCTGCTGCTTCTTGCCACGTGACTTGATGTAGAACATAGCAGACGAAGTGGAATAAAATTACTCGACTAAAGTGAAATCTAGGAAGCGTGTGGAAAACAGTAATGAGTGGGAAAAGAATGTACGAAAAAGGAAAATAAATAGTGGCCAATAGTATGTAAATGCAAGTGGAAATCCTGTGTCTACGATAATGTACACTGACAAAGACTGCAAATGTGGGTTATGATGTGTCGATCGTTTGGATAATGAAAATAATCGAACACATGTGCATGATACATTCTCATCAATAAGTAATTTTGACCAACAAATGCAGTTTGGTCACACTTTCACGTTAGGTTTTACGATGTGAATAGCACAGGAATGTGGTTATCTGACACCCTTTTTGCCATCTATACTGTTATCTCCGGTTTTCGACTAATCGGTTTAATACTGGTGGCAGAATATTGACTGCCTATGCCAGCGATGTCAGACAGGGACTAAACGGAGCGGAGCGCTCCACTAGACTGGTTGCGTGCTCCGGTGTTTCCACAGACATAAGCAAGTTCAAGCTCCGATCTAGCTCCACAACCGGTATTGGAGCTTACAACACTGACACTACTGGCCTATGCGATCTCTCCAGTGTTCACTTACAAACAAGTTGTATATAGCAGCGGGTGATTGTGATTGAGTAACAAGACAGGGCGGGATAAAATCATACCTTTTGGCATGTTTTTTAATGTTCGCAATTTCATTGGAATTTTATGTGTTCCTTTAGTTATTTATTGTTTTAAAGAATTTTAACTGGACAATCTATAAAATGCACCTGTTAGCACATTGATAATAATAATAATAATCATAATAATAATAATAATAATAATAATAATAATAATAATAATAATAATAATACTTTATTGTCAGAACAAAGATACATATTGATTTTTTTATACAAGAACTCTCTAGCACCCCCAGAAAGAATAAGTTACATACTCGTGCTCAGTGGGCATTCCACATAAGAATTTCTGACATGACATTGAATTTCTACCACCAAATTTTCCATTAAAAATTTTCCATTCCAAAACGCTACAAAATGCTAAATCGTAACATTAAAAAAGTGCTATAAAATGCTAAATTTGTTATTTTAAATTGCTAAAATCTATCACTTTTACTAATCAGTGTTATAGGAGTGGTTCAAAGTTGTGTCCGACTATATTCACATATTCCCAACATCTTTTGATGAAATTGATTTTCACACGGTGAAGTTCAACTGCCGTAAAACTTTCAATTTCTCTTTTTTTTTTTTTTTTTTCCAAATGTATAGTTTATTTCAAATGTCAAATTTTCAAATTTCAAATGCATCGGAAGATGACATAACATGGTCAAGTACAAATTTATGTAATAACACAGAACAGATCATATAATACAGAATAATACATCAGACTACAGAATACAATTACAATAGAAATAAAATAATACAATCAATATAAAAAGAGGATACAATAATAGTAACAAAATTTGAGGACCGAATGAGCAGCGCTCGTGTTCGGTCGCAGTTCAGATATATTAATATAAGAGGAAATTCAGGGGCGGCCCGTCCATAAGAGCTGCGGAGCTGCAGCACTCCCTGCTTTGACAGGAAAATAAAAATAATATTTATTTTAATTTGTAGAAGAATTGTTACAGATTTTATTGGTAAATTGCTTTATATTTCATCTGGCCGGGAATATGTATTATTATCTTATGCATAATATTTTTGCGCGTCGGCTGTATTGGAATTGACACTGCATTCAAAGTCGTCCTGGCATCTGCAGGGTAGGACAGCTCACAGAGAGTGTGTCTTGCATGATCAGGGGGTAGAGAGGTGAAGGGAAGCAAAGGGAAACTGCCGCTGTTTAAAACCCATATTTCGCTGGAGTGGCTTGCAGATCCAGACGACAAGGGAAGATCTTTCCTCCACTCCCAGACCACTATTGTAGGCCTAATGCTACGTCAAATGGATTCTCTATTCCCTTGAAACTTAATGACAAAATTTTTATTTTCTCTTCACATACTTACTGTTGTAGAATATTATCGAGTTAATATAACGAAATTAATATTCTCTTTTGCCTTATTATTACGTATATATCCAGCCTCCAGCAGAACCTAATACTTGCCTTAACTCAAAATGATTGCACAGTAGAATCCTTTTAATACAGCACGTAAAATACGGAAGAAACTTCTTTTCCACTTTTAGAACATTGCTTTGGTGTGACGTCTTAGTACCGTAACTTAACCAGAGCAAATGTGCAATCATGAGTGTGTGTGAATTACAGAATATTAATTTTATTTTTCTCAACTTTCCCTTGCAGAGAAGATTGATGTAATGAAGTGAAATTAAATGGTCGTTCGTTACCCGACTTAAATCTTACTCAAGCTTCATCCAGCCGAAATAGTGCATATACAGTATGAAAGGAAGTATAACAATGAAATTTACGCTAAGCATTTGTGGTTACGTGGATGTGAACAAAAAAAAATAGTGTATTTTGTTTTCCTTGCCTCCTCTTCGGTGGTGATACTGCATAGACTAGGAGTGGTGTGACAGATTTAGGACATTTGCCCCTAAAAATAAAAAAGCACGAATCTTCGCTGTCTCAACTGAAAAATGTTGTTTCATTGGCAATGTTAGGCAAAACTAATATTGCTGCGCAACTAAGTGACGCGAACAGAACAAACATTCTCAAACATAATCAAGAAATGAGAAAAAATCATGAAATTATTTTTAAAATATTGATTTTGTGGCCAATATGAACTTCCCCTTAGGGGACATGATGAAAAAACAATTCGAAGAACTCTGGTGTATTTCGTGGGTTGCTACAGTTCGTTAGTAATCTAAACGAGCCTCTCAAAAATCATTTGGAACATGCCACTGTTTAAAGGTAGTTCTAAAACAATTCAGAATGAACTGGTAGATTGCATGTTGAGTGTCTGCCGATCTGGAATTCAGACTGAAATCGATGGTATTACTTTTTTTTTTTTAAGCGATTATGGCAAATGATGCCACAGACATCTCCCAACTAAGTCAGGAAGTTTTGATTTTTCGATATGTAGTGCATTTATTTTTGTCCTATACTTATTAGTAATGATATCAAGAAGTGAAATTTGTATGTACCAAAATCTACTGCAGCTCCCCCAATCCACAAGTTCACGAGCCGCGACTGAGAGGAATATAGAAAATGAAATAAAATAGGAACTAAAATTAAAATTACAGATACAATGAAATTATATAATGTAATATTTTATTAATATTACCGGTTGTTCTTTATGGTTGTGAAACTTGGACTCTCACTTTGAGGAACGGAGATTAAGGGTGTTTGAGAATAAGGTTCTTAGGAAAATATTTGGTGCTAAGAGGGATGAAGTTACAGGAGAATGGAGAAAGTTACACAATGCAGAACTGCAAGCATTGTTTTCTTCACCTGACATAATTAGAAACATTAAATCCAGACGTTTGAGATGAGCAGGACATGTAGACGTATGGGCGAATCCAGAAATTCATATAGGATGTTAGTTGGGAGGCCGGAGGGAATAGGGCCTTTGGGGAGGCCGAGACGTAGATGGATTTGAGGGAGGTGGGATATGATGATAGAGACTGGATTAATCTTGCTCAGGATAGGGACCAATGGCGGGCTTATGTGAGGGTGGCAATGAACCTCCGGGTTCCTTAAAAGCCAGTAAGTAAGTAAGTAAGTAAGTAAGTAAGTAAGTAAGTAAGTAAGTAAGTAAGTAAGTAAGTAAGTAAGTAAGTAATATATTATTAATATAAGAGGAATATAGAAAATAAAATACTCGTAAAATAGGCACTAAAATTAAAATTACAGCTGCAATAAAATTATATAATATACGAGTAATATTAAGTAGAGAAGAATAATATCGTACGTAAATAAAGTAGGACAATTTATGAAAAAAATATATAGGCCTATTCCGAAATTATAGAATACAAATATAACATAGGCTGACTAATTCATACACATAGGTTATAAATTTATTTAATCAAATTGAAGACATTAACACGTTTCTATTTTCTTGTTATATGTTAGTGGGTTACAAGTTATATTACCTCGAAGGTCGAAGAAAGAAACTAGAAGATACAGAAAAACGAAGGCAAAGAAATAAAAGAAAGACGAAATAAAGAAAGAAAAAGAAGGAAATTAAGAGATAAAGCGAAAGTAATAATAAAGGAACAAAGGCAAACATTAAGTGAATGGAGAAATAAATATTACAAGAAAATGAGGATCAAAGGAACCAAAAAATACCAAAGGAAGACAGCGATAGAAAAAGAGAGAAAGAGTGAGTATTTTGCATGCATGTTAGAAATCACGTCAGATTTTCACACTGCAACCCACTGTTATGACTTAATATTCTTAGAAAGACGCTGCAGATGTTTTTATGTAATGAAGCGAAGCGAAACTTGAATGTATTGTTTGTAAATTCAAGACACTTCCACCACTGCACATTAGTACCGCGAGTTGCCATGGGCGTCAACGAGGCATTGCACTTCATGGGGTGTCAACCCAAGACATCGCGTAGTTATGTCATCTCTCTGTGTTTGGAAAGTTAAGAACGTGCAACAAGGAAGCAGTACTGTGCATTCAATAGGCGGTACCCGCTACCCGGTTCTCTAATGTTTGTTCTGAATTTTAAAGTGGCGCCGCCGGTCTAAAATGAACCCATCGTATAGGCTTACAGTTCTTTAATATTTGATCAGTATGAACTGTCCACAACTCTTCCAATGATTTTTTTCGCATAACAACGCGTGATTCTGATAGCTCACTGAATAAATAATTGAATGTATTTAACCGTCTCTTTCTGTCTTTTGTCTTTATTTCCGTTTCTATCATTTCATTCTTTCGTTTTCTTTCGTTTGTCTTCCTTTCTTCACTACCTTCTATCCTAGATCGTATATGTAACAGATATGTCGGGGTTATAGGCTTTGAGGTTAAAACTTTTGTCAGATTTACTACGCTGCCATCTAATTGTTACTTAAGGAGTCACGTCATAATACCCATTTGAATTGCATTAGCGACTGTGCTGCCATTTCGTGTTCGTTTACGGCGGACGATCCTGGCGGTTGTTCTCTTCAAAGTGCTGCCGATTTTAACGTAGCGAGGAGTTATCTGTTACATATATGATCTAGGCTTCTATGTAGCCTATTCCCTTCTTTCGTCCATTCCTTGCTTCTTTCTTTTTCTTACTTCTTTCTTAAATGCTTACTGTAACAACAGTATGAGCCAAAGCAGAATGCTAATGTTGTTAGTAGTTAGGCCAAGAACCAATGTAACTTGTGTGACCTCCCCTCGCTACGGCCATGAGGGCGCCGAAGTTGCATATAAAATTGGCCATGCCACTCGGCCTCTCTCAGTAATATCTCAGCATCGAGAGTAGCTAGAAGCCTGTGCGACCATTCATTTTTATTTGTAATCGCGAATTCTGCGACATTAAAGTGATAACAGAGGCTTAAGGTACACTTTGAGTGAACCAAACTGAAAAATTTGTTGTTGGTATGGACTAATTCCGGAATATAGCTTCATATGAAAAGAAAAATGCACTGTATGCCCTTTATTAATTATTACTTCTCTTATCATAAAGCCATACTCTCCATTTGTAAACTGAAAAAAAAATAAATAAATAAAACAGTCAGACCAACACAACTGAAATTTAATTCCCGAAATTGAGTGACGTATTCTATATGCCGGTATATTCGAGCTGATACAAGTGAGATTTTTTTAATCAGTATTGATTCCAAATTACTTAAATATATCTTATGCCCTCTCTTTCTTCCTATTACTGTCTTTCTAGGAAATCGTGTAAGACCATTTTCAAAAAAATACAAATAATGCCCATGACATGTTAATATATGTTTTCATTAATAAACTTCCTCGTGTGAAAACTTTGTAACTAATTCAACAGTTCATAGCATAAATACTCGTCAAAAAAGATGAGTTTCATATACAATCGGCAAATATATCGTGCTATCAAAAAGAAACGCGTTATATGACAGTAAAAATATTGTTAATAGCCTCCCTATGGATATAAAAAATCAAACTCAAAACATAAGGTCATTTAGGGCCAAATTAAAGAAGTACCGTCATTTCCCATAACTATGGTCCTGGAACACAATATGGTCCACGATACAAAGGACGCAAATAACCATAGTAGCTGACGCGCCCTTTTTAAACACTAGGTCTACTAACTTCATGATGCAACTATTCAAAGAACATTGTAAAAGTAACACAGACCATTCGTAGATAGCTGCAGTGGCTTGACTTCAAACTACAGTACAGCAAAAATATAAACGAGGTACTACGTTATGGAGTACAAAATTTGAATGGACCATAGTTGTGTTTCACGACCATATTATGGGAAATTACGGTACTTAATTTCTCACGCATTCTATTCTGTAGGTGAATTTAAGACATTCAACAACACTGCATGAATATTTCTGTCTTGTATTAGACTTAAGTATCGATACTAACTCCTTGTGTTGTACTAGTATAATGTAAAATCTTCTCTATGTACGAATATTTCAATTAGATTTTGACTACACTGTAATTAAGACTTTGTAATACAGTACTATTATTTTTTTACATGTTCCATATTCCAGCTGTGAAGCGATGTATGAATACCATGGAATGTAAATAAATACAATAGGCTACAATTATTTTCTTGCTTTGGTGTTCGCGAGTAATTCTTGCGGGAAAGATGAACTTGAAATAATTTATTGTCATAAAAGACAATGGTAATTTATTTGAAGTATTCCTACTTGACAACCATTTTACCAAGCGAAATGGCTTAGACAGCATCGTTTGAGATTCGCATTCGAGAGGTCCCGGGTTAGATCCCGGTGCTGACCAATCTGGTCGAGGTTTTTCCGCGGTTTCCCCGACTGAATATAATTAATTTTCAGGTAAATAAAGGCGACCCACTTACGTACCACGAAATAATATATACATAACCACAATTCATTTCCAGTAGTAAAAACTACAGATAGTCGCAATATGACCTCGGAGTTAAAGCGATTATAAACGAGTACAGATAAAAACATCAATTTTTCCAGTGTTTCTTCATAGTGTACTACAATCCTTAACACCGTTTCAAAAAGGAAATGGAAATTACTTCATATAATATTATGTATTCCCTAGAGACCAACTTTAATAGCAACAATCCTATGAAGAATATCTCAGGATGTTCAAAAGCATCCATAAATTTGGTGCCAATGCCTGAGTTGTATGTAAGCTCCATGAGGTTTCTAAGCCTTGTCTATAATGAATGTCCGTGTCTCTCCGATAGAAGGGCCAGTACGTGAGACTCAATACGGCCGCACATTTACAAGATTAGGCTAGTATGCTAACTGCAGAACAAATGGAACCATATTCGATGGATAAGTAAACATGTTAGCTTAATCAGAACCAAATCCGGTTGCAAAAGAAAACGACCTTCGTTTACTATTTGCTTGCACGAACGTCGTTGTACGAAACATTCACATCCTTGATTGCAGGCCTACTGTCTGTGCCCACGCTTGTTACGTATCTCCTCTTCATACATAACAATTTTTCTATTTAAATTCTGTTTTACTTTGGTAGAAATTGGCAGCAATCCATAGAATTATGTATTGTATTTCATTAAAATGTATTTACGTGTTTACAGGAGTGACAAGTTTTGACCACAAGGTGCTTTAACCGTCTTCGTAAAAATTAACGTTGACTAAAAGTGGCCGAAAATTAATTTCATGAAGGTAAAACCTAATCCACCCTGTCTTACTCAAAAGTCTAATTCTAATCACAGTCACCGTGAAAGCCTAAAAACTCATATAAGGTGAAACGTAGTTTATCATTATACTTATGCTTAGGATGACCAGATTCACATCGATAAAAAAGATAACACAAAGCTTCAAAAAGAAAGACATTGTTCGAAAAAAGAGGACAGAAAATATGTACTTAGATTTAGACTTAGGTCTACATTATACTTTAATCTACGTCGATATCTAGTTTATTACAAAATAATTATTAAAAAGCTTAATAATAATGAATTTACAGTTAGCTACATATGAAAGTCAAGGGAACTATATTAAATTATTAATAGGACAGAAAATATCTTTTAATATTTACATTCGCACCTCGATTTTTCGATTTACTAGCTACCTGTGAGCAACGACCATAACAAGGAGGAGCAAAGAGAGTTGTTATGATCGTTGGCAAAGAGTATATTCCGTCGATGCTGCTGCCATCTAGAGGCAAGTTACTTGAAAAAGGCGTCAAATCAGATAATTTCAAAATGTCAGGCATACAACTTACGAAAAGGAGGACATTTCTTGATTTTTTTAAATCCGTCCGGACCCCGAACAAAGGCCTAAAAAGGAGGACATGTCGGACAAAAGAGGACGTCTGGTCACCCTACTTATACTTTACAGCCTAGTTTATTTTTTATCAACTAATACCCAATAAAAACCATTCTTAAAAAATGAAAATGTAATGGAGGATTATCAAAATATCAAGAAAGACTTGAAAGCCATATAATTTTATTAAGATGTAGTTTAAGTTTATAGAACAGTAATCATAGTTTGACTGAGTATATTGGGAATTAAATCAATAGCTTTCACAAAACACGCTATGAAACGTTAAATATAACACTTTTTTTTTCTTGAAAAACAAGGAAAAACGAGTAAAATTGAATTAAGCTTGAAGTATCACAAAGAATACGCCCAGAAATTAATGACATTTCTTACGGGTCACTCTGTGTACTGAGTGTCACTTTAAACAACTCCTTTAAAAAGCCTACTGATAGACCTACTCATTCCTCCTCAGCATTTTTGTCCACTTCCCAAAATAAATTTTCTACCCGGAGTCAACTCCGTTGAAAACTAGAAATCGCATCTTCAAATTTGACGAATCTCCTTGAAATTCATTAAATATTTGACATTCGTCGATCATAATTGGTAAAACATGCAGTGTCCCTGCTGGAAGGGAAGTTCGAAGTAGGCCCAACTCCATAAACAATGAAACGACTCATTTACCTGCTAATAGCCTAGAAAGAAGAAGACATGATAGGTATGACTATTTACTGCGAATATTTACAGTTCAGGACCTTATTTCCAACAAGATTAAGTTTTATGAGTAGGGCCCAGATAATAAAGTAACTTATACAGATAGAAACGTAATCATACTTGCAAATTACACAGAACTCACTAAAAATAGTGCGCTATGAATTGCGTATCCGGCTTCAAACTCAGTTGACCCAGGTTCGTATTCGCGCAGGGAAATAATAATAATAATAATAATAATAATAATAATAATAATAATAATAATAATAATAATAATAATAATAATAATAACAACAACAACAATAATAGTACTTACAAATGGCTTTTAGAGAACCTGGAGGTTCATTGCCGCTCTCACATAAGCCCGCCATCTGTCCCTATTTTGATCAACATTAATCCAGTCCCTACCATCATATCCCACCTCCCTCAAATCCATTTTAATATTATTCTCCCATCGACGTCTCGGCCTCCCCAAAGGTCTTTTTCCCTCCGGCCTCCCAACTAACACTCTATATGCATTTCTGGATTCGCCCATACGAGTACAATGCGTGCAGTTCTGCGTTGTGTAACTTTCTCCATTCTCCTGTAACTTCATCCCTCTTAGATCCAAATATTTTTCTAAGCACCTTATTCTCAAACACCCTTAACCCCTGTTCCTCTCTCAAAGTGAGAGTCCAAGTTTCACAACCATACAGAACAACCTGTAATATAACTGTTTTATAAATTCCAACTTTCAGTTTTTTGGGAGCAGACTGGATGACAAAAGCTTCTCAGCCGAATAATAACAGGCATTTCCAATAATAATAATAATAATAATAATAATAATAATAATAATAATAATAATAATAATAATAATAATAATAATAATAATAATAATAATAAAGATAAAGGTATCCCCGTAACACGCTATGAAGGAACTTGGGGGGCATGGAGGTAGAGCCCCATACTTTCCATGACCTCGGCACTAGAATGAGGTGGTGTGGTCGGCACCACGCTCTGGTCCACGCCTTTTACCCCCGGGAAGGACCCGTACTTAATTTTATAGGAGGCTGAGTGAACCTCGGGGCCGTTCTATAATAATAATAATAATAATAATAATAATAATAATAATAATAATAATAATAATAATAATAATACAGTACACTCGCTCCATAATGGGCACATTTTGCCCAGAATTCTCCCCAGCCATTCCGATCCTTTGCAATGAGACGTACAGTAAGTCGCTCCAACTACGGCCTTCAATCCCGTTCAAGACAGAACGCCTCGATGTCGTCTATTCTGTTAGTCCTCCTTCAGGGGAGGGTGCGGATTGGGACTGTCCTCGCACGCAGGCCGTTTGAGTGGGCCCATTGGGCTCGGGATGGAATGGTGTGCATGCCCCGGCAAAGCGCCTCTCGTCCCCGGTCTGTAAACAAACAACCCGTCTCGTCCCCGTACTGAAATACGTTTCGTTAATCCGTCTTGCCCCCGTCATAAATATATTTCCAGTTCCAATATTCTCATGCTTCGACTACACAAAACTGAGTGAAATATTCACGGGATCAAGGTCCTACACCAGTAGCTGCGCAGACCATACAGGACAGGTCAAATAGAACGTTGCGCGCGACGCCATTACTGTGGCAGCTCAACTAGCAGGCTAATAAGTTTCTAGCTACATATATAAGTATCCGGACCCTTAACAATACATAAAAATGTAATAAACTGTGAAATTATTGTTTAACCTTACTATAATAAAACAATGAGTACACAATACGATTTATAAAACCAATATAACTGGATTGAATTGCGTCAATAAAGTTTCTTACGAAGGTCTGCCTACTGTACTTGAAGAAATAAAGTACCTACAATATATTCTCTATAATTATATTATTTTTTTTCAAAACTAACAATCCTCTTGATATTCATATATTAAATACCGGTACTATACAAGTGTTATTGTGACGAACAAAATGACAATAAAAACGGACAGGAATGAAGAAAATGTAAACCTATTTATCCTAAAAAAAATAAAGAGACTTTATTATGTTGAGTGCTATTAATCAATCCACTAAATCTTACTTCAAAATGCATTAAATTGAAATCTCAATAATAATAATAATAATAATAATAATAATAATAATAATAATAATAATAATAATAATAATAATAATTTAGGGTTATTATATTAAATAATAATAATAATAATAATAATAATAATAATAATAATAATAGTAATACTAATACTAATTTAGGGCTATTATATTAAATAATAATAATAATAATAATACTATTATTATTATTATTATTATTATTATTATTATTATTATTATTATTATTATTATTATTACTAATACTAATTTAGGGTTATTATATTAATAATAATACTATTATTATTATTATTATTATTATTATTATTAGTATTATTATTATGGGATATTGTAGCTCTCTTCATTAAATCAAGCGTCAGATCTGAAAAATTTGCTGTTTACAATGCCATGCAAATTTTCGTTAATCAGGTTGTTTTTCCTTCAGTTTTTTAGTCAAGCTTATTAAGTTTCATATTGTAGTTGCATTTCTGTCACATCCTCTGACTGAGGTTCTGGCTGATGTGTAGGCCTACATCTATTATCAGGCAGTTCATCTCACTTGACGATACGTGTCAGAGGAAGAACAATTGTGTGCATGAATCTGAAGTCTCACTAGTGTAATATGTAGCTAGTCGGCGATGTATGCAATGGAGGGGAAAATGAACTAGCCACCCTACCCCATTATCTCCTGGGCTAGCTGCCTTATAAGTGGTGCCGTCTTGGTATCACTTGTGATGTTCAGACCTGACTTCGAACAGTTGACTGAACAACAATCTGTCACATTTTTTAGACTTAGCATATAATTGTGTTCCGTATCAGGACGTGTGAACAATTCGCAATAGCAGTTACATTGTCTGGTTCTTAGACTCCAGTACTTCTTTTCAGAATCCTCATAGGATGTTTTCTACCTAAAAATAATATTATACTTACTTACTTACAAATGGCTTTTAAGGAACCCGAAGGTTCATTGCCGCCCTCACATAAGCCCGCCAGCGGTCCCTATCCTGTGCAAGATTAATCCAGTCTCTATCATCATACCCCACCTCCCTCAAATCCATTTTAATATTATCCTCCCATCTACGTCTCGGCCTCCCTAAAGGTCTTTTTCCCTCCGGTCTCCCAACTAACACTCTATATGCATTTCTGGATTCGCCCATACGTGCTACATGCCCTGCCCATCTCAAACGTCTGGATTTAATGTTCCTAATTATGTCAGGTGAAGAATACAATGCGTGCAGTTCTGTGTTGTGTAACTTTCTCCATTCTCCTGTAACTTCATCCCGCTTAGCCCCAAATATTTTCCTTAGCACCTTATTCTCAAACACCCTGAACCTATGTTCCTCTCTCAGAGTGAGAGTCCAAGTTTCACAACCATACAGAAGAACCGGTAATATAACTGTTTTATAAATTCTAACTTTCAGATTTTTGGACAGCAGACTGGATGATAAGAGCTTCTCAACCGAATAATAACACGCATTTCCCATATTTATTCTGCGTTTACTTTCCTCCCGAGTATCATTTATATTTGTTACTGTTGCTCCAAGATATTTGAATTTTTCCACCTCTTCGAAGGATAAATCTCCAATTTTTATAGTTCCATTTCGTACAATATTCTGGTCACGAGACATAATCATATACTTTGTCTTTTCGGGATTTACTTCCAAACCGATCGCTCTACTTGCTTCAAGTAAAATTTCCGTGTTTTCCCTAATCGTTTGTGTATTTTCTCCTAACATATTCACGTCATCCGCATAGACAAGAAGCTGATGTAACCCGTTCAATTCCAAACCCTGCCTGTTATCCTGAACTTTCCTAATGGCATATTCTAGAGCGAAGTTAAAAAGTAAAGGTGATAGTGCATCTCCCTGCTTTAGCCCGCAGTGAATTGGAAAAGCATCAGATAGAAACTGACCTATACGGACTCTGCTGTATGTTTCACTGAGACACATTTTAATTAATCGAACTAGTTTCTTGGGAATACCAAATTCAATAAGAATATCATATAATACTTCCCTCTTAACCGAGTCATAAGCCTTTTTGAAATCTATGAATAACTGATGTACTGTACCCTTATACTCCCATTTTTTCTCCATTATCTCTCGAATACAAAAAATCTGATCAATAGTCGATCTATTACGCCGAAAACCGCATTGATGATCCCCAATAATTTCATCTACGTACGGAGTTAATCTTCTCAAAAGAATATTGGACAAAATTTTGTACGACGTCAACAAAAGTGATATTCCTCGAAAGTTACCACAGTTGGTTTTGTCCCCCTTTTTAAAAATAGGTACAATTATGGACTCCTTCCATTGTTCTGGTACAATTTCCTTTTCCCAAATAGCAAGTACAAGTTTATAAATTTCGCTATATAATGCACTCCCACCCTCTTGTATTAATTCTGCTGGAATTTGATCGATACCTGGAGACTTGTACTTTTTCACATTTTCTATCGCAATTTCGACTTCTGAAAGCGTGGGTTCGGGTATAAATGGCTCAGCAGTTTGTATTTCAATTCCGTCCCGATCATTTCTATTTGGCCTATGTACATTTAGTAGTTGCGCAAAATAATTTTTCCATCTGTTTAGGATTGATGGAGAGTCTGCAAGCAAGTCACCATTCTCATCCTTGATCACGTTTACCCTTGGCTGATATCCGTTCTTAAATTCCTTTATACCCTTATATAAATCTCGAATGTTTTTATTCTTACTATTTGTTTCTACCTCATTCAGTTTTTCTTTCAAGTAACCTCTCTTTTTATTCCTAAGTGCAGACTGTAATTCTGACCATTATTTGGTGATTGGAGAATTAAGAGAAAGATTATCAGTAGCCAAGAGTAGAGCAACAAGTTAATATTACTAAATTCAATATTTTGAAATTAAAGGACGAGGAAGCTAAGCAAAATTATTAGGTCGAAATTTCGAATAGGTTTGCCACTTTAGAAAGTTCCGACGAAGTTGAGAAAGAATTAGATGTTAATAGCGTGTGGGAAAATATCAGAGATAGTATCAAAATTGCAGCTGAGCAGAGCATAGGTTATTATGAAACTAAGAAAAAGAAACCGTGGTTTGATGAAGATTGTTGCATGGTAGTAGAAAGAAGGAAAAATAATATTATACCACGAAAAAAACAAATTCTACTAAACAGCCTACACTTTCAAATGATCAAGTTCAAGCCAATGGAAATTAGGTCTATGTGAACTTAACTTGTATCAACAATGAACCTATCAGCATAAGATGTTCTGAAAAATTAAAGAGGAATGAAACTGCGTGACTTTCCTTTTTTTTTTTTTTTCATGTGATTTCCGGAAGCAACCTTCTGTGAAACGTTCAGATTACAATTTATGTTGTGATAATTTGTTCGAATAAAATTATCTCTTCTAATGGCAGATAACCAATCGCGACAGTAGTTCTGCTTTTCTTTTTAGGAGGAAAGCTAGAAATAACACATTTTATAATAATGTTTCTATCATATTTAAAAAAATTGCAGCAATATGTTTGCCGAAATAGTTTAGTGTAAGGTAACAGAATAATTCAATCTACATAAAAGTGCTATTTATTGCCTGCATTAATTGCACCTTAAACTATTAGATGCATTTAAATATCGTTATTTACGCAAGAAAAGTGATGCTGTAGCCTTTCCTGAAGCGATTTGTGCATTACAAAAATGCATCATTATGATAGATTCATCAAATGCACACTGGATATACTCCCAATCACTATCACAACCGCCTGTTAAGTGCCACACTTGCCACAATGATGTCGATGCGCGAAGGGTTTCAATTTTGTACAGCGTCTAGGTAGGTAACTATAACGTCATTGCACGGGATAAACCAATTTTCATGCACCGACTATTGGCAACCCTGTGAAAGGTGGTGATGTGTGGTTGTTAATGTTACAGAAATTCTGCGTTTCTGTATTTCCTGTATCAGTACCTACTCAACACAACATGTCGCAACTGAGTGAAATCTTGAGTCAACGAGTTAAAAGATTTCTCATGGTAAATAATTATAATTTTAATATGCACAGACTATTAGTTTTAGAGGAGACAAAATGGATATGTTTGAATCGGCAGTGCAAAGCATCTTCTTCTTTCTTTATGCATTTTATTTTTTACAGAGAGCCTATTGAGAGAACTGTAATGGCAAGTGTCGATGTACAGTAGTGGCAAAAAAAAAAAAAACCGGACCGACCCTTATAGCTGATTTCGGAGCCTTTTTTACTCTAGAGCACGATAGACTGCTAACTAAGACTTTCATGGTTCGAATCCTGCCTGAGAAGGAAACTTTTTTTTGTTCCTTATTCAAATTTATTCCCAATACTTTTCGATTGCAAGTAAAATTCATGTTCTGGGAATAATAAGTTAATTAAGTAGTAAAATATCGCTGCAGTCGAAAAGTATTGGGAATAAATTTGAATAAAGAACAAAAAAAAAAAAAAAGCTTCCTTCCCAGGCGGGATTCGCACCACGAAAGTCTTAGTTACCAGCCTGTTCTGGAGTGAACAAGGCTCTGAACTCAGCTACAAGGGTCGGTCCGGTTTTTTTGCCACTACTGTACATAACCATGAATCGTACTCAGAAAATAATATTTTGCGTTCAGATAACAGCATCTGCTAAAAGGAAAGCTACTGAAGATAAGCTAAAATGAATTCGCTCCTGTCTTCATAACACACAAAATTATCTTCATTTACAAGATATTAACAATATAGGAAAGAAAACGCGTTTATGCTGCAAGAAAGAAAGTGTTGCCACCTGTGCCAAAAAATATTAATGAAGGTCACTCTGCTATTACTCAAAAGGAAATAGTGCGCCTTGTCTGGATTTCAAAATATTGTACCGTACATACGGATTTAACTTGCCATTAGAAACGCTATGTATAAATTACTGAAACTCATATCTTACGTAATTAGCCATGTTTTTTAAATTGGTAGGCCTTGACTTCTTGCCAACTTATCTTTATACACAATATATTATTTATATATGACGTAGTGCAGAGGGCGGCCACTAGAGGGAACCCAAGAGTTGGAACTCAATCAGAGACAATTCTGTTCGACGCCGGGGTTGTATCCTGTGTGGCTTAGTGGGTAAAGCATCAGCACGTAGAGCTGAAAACCCGGGTTCAAGTCCCGGCGCCGGAGGGAATTTTTCTCCGTTCCATTACTCTTTCATTATACACAATACTTTGACAGCATTTATCAGGTTTCGGTTATATAATTCAAAATAACTATCTTGGTAGTAATAATTCCAGTTGTGTTTTTTTGTTTCAAGTTTTTTAATTAGTTTACTTTTTTACGAAAGTAATAATAAACAATACTTTTAAACCATATTATTAAGATTATACAAAAGGTTTAAAATTAAATTATCGTGTTCACAAGTGCGATTATTTCAGTAGGTGTTCGAACAAGTTACCTTCTGCAGGAAGGCAGTAACCTAGGAGGTCTGGCAGCAAATAGGTTTCTTACCTGTCTCAAAGAATTTCCTGCGTTGTAAAGTTCAATGAATAAAATATGTATTTTTTTTATTGGTCGTTAGCATTCCCTGTTTTAGTTCTTACTAACCAGTACCTGTAGAAGAGAGAACAATAGACATCGACACATTTGTGGCCTCTCCTAGCCTGGGGTCAGCAGAGCGTAGTAGCCTCCATTGACACACAAGACAGAACATTAACAAGGGACATCCACCCATATCCGAGGCGGGATTCGAACCCACGAACCTTCGAACTGCGTCTTAGACTGGACCCGGCAAAATCTTTTCTTTTGTAATATAATAACTCATTATTTGAAGGTTAATGCTGACCTACTTTTTTTTTAACATGGAACGTTTAAATGATCACCTATTCGGAAAAATGCCCGTTACCATTTTTCTGTAATACTACGACTATCTGGTCCACACCTGTGGAGTAACGGTTAGCGCGTCTGGCCGCGAAACCAGGTGGCCTGGGTTCGATCCCCGGTCGGGGCAAGTTATCTGATTGAGGTTTTTTCGGGGTTTTCCCTCAACCCAATATGAGCAAATGTTGGACCCCGGACTCATTTCACCGACATTATCACCTTCATCTCATTCAGATGCTAAATAACCTAAGATGTTGATAAAGCGTCGTAAAATAACCTACTAAATATAAAAAACTACGACTGGTATATAAAGAAGATACTTTATTCTCCACAAGCTCCCCAATCAGCTGCATGACATCAAAATATTTTAGTGAGAAATGTGTGGTTATTTTGCTATCAAATCCCAGGGAACAGGAACAGATAAATGTTACGCGGATATGGATACACAGAGAGCAAAACATTCCTGGAAACAATGTGCTAGATTGCAAACTCTCGAAATATAGGTCTACACTATTGTCATGTTCGTTTATTCAGTTGCTTACACAAAGAAATTAAAATAAATTACATGAACGTTTTACTTGGCACAAAGAATGCAGGAGAAAACCAGAAGCATATAGCAGCGACGAGAAGTAGAAAACATTTATTAAAAAACGGGAAGTGACTTACACTACAATACTTCTACTTACGCTTCATTCTGGCCATCCTATCTTCATGGAATAATTTCTTACTTAAAAATCTCTTCTCTTCTCTTCTCTTCTCTTCTCTTCTCTTCTCTTCTCTTCTCTTCTCTTCTCTTCTCTTCTCTTCTCTTCTCTTCTCTTCTCTTCTCTTCTCTTCTCTTCTCTTCTCTTCTCTTCTCTTCTCTTCTCATTTATTTGTTCTGTTCTTATCATTGTCCTAATTTATCGGCTTTTTTCTCTTTCTATTTCTTCTTTCCTATCTTTTAAGGTCTCTTTCCTGCAGAACATTAACACAATATTATTCATATTCCGTATTCAGAAATCGACTTATCCGGGAATTATGCAGATGAAAATGTAATAATTTGAATAAAAATCATTAATGAATCTATTTTTCAAGTAAAAACACAAGATGGTGATCAAGTTGTAATCAAAGAAAACTATTATTATTATTATTATTATTATTATTATTATTATTATTATTATTATTATTATTATTATTATTATTATTATTATTATTTATTACGTATAATAAATTTATTGAGAAGGGAAATTTAATACTGAGAATGGAAAAGTGTTTGGCTAAGATACATAAATTACATACAGGATTATTTTACTTTTAGTTGCGAAATTTCTACGTTTTATGGGCTCGAGGCTTTATAGCAAGACAGGTAAAGCAGAAAGCAGCGGGATTGTCCAAAATGTTTCATCCCTCATAAACACATTTTACGTATGGGTGAGCCATTGAAACAAGTTTTTAAATGGAATTAGAAAGGACTCTCATTTATCAATAGGGGCGCACAGTAGTGTCGAGGTTAAGGTGTAACGCTGCAAAGTCGAAGGTCACGGGTTCGATTCCCGGTGGGATCATGGATTTTCGCCATTGATCTAATCTTTACGTTCGCACTATGACCTTGAGGTTTACTCAATCTCTAACAGAAATGGACATTTTCTTGGAGGTAAAAGCAGCGGGCACTTAGGACTGATATACCGACTGTCACTTAATGTCGATTGTCTGAAAAGATGGGTGTCTTAACCGCTCATCACCCTCTCGGCCTATTTGACCTGTAATCGATTTGACTTTTTTAATGATAGCAATATAGGCTGTGATACTGAGGGACATGGGGAGGCAATGCCCCCCCATGTCAAAGTGAAATAGGCTACTGTCTGTCCCTAGCATTAGGTATGAAGAAAACATAATTCTGAGGAGATATAAAAAGTTTATCTGCAAATTTATATACACATAAACGCTTAAGTAAACGTTATGCGATTTATATTTATATAGTATGGGTAGGTAAGAAAGAGTTGGGACAAACCTGAGCATTTTCTGGAGAGTTCATTCAGTTTACTTCATGTGACTGACAATGAGTTCGAGAGATATCCGTTTTTTAAGTATAGAACTATAGAACAGACTGGAAATAAACGCATTAGTAATTAAGGTTCGGCTAAAATAGGTGTATCAGGATAGGCTGTATAAGATAGGATCTTGACTTGCTTCAGACTAAGTAAACACTACCCCCTTCCATTAGCTGAAACTCTACCTGCTGGGAAGAGCGCTCCCCACCCCCTAGCTAAAACATCAGTGAATGGACAGTACAGCTGATAGGAACTGAATATACGTCGTCACTACTGTCGGCTGGGGGACACGCGACAACTAGTTAATGTTTGTAAACAAAACGCAGGGACCAGGGATGCCTATCCTGATACAGCTACTTTGTCCGAACCTTGGTAATAATGAAGAATCTGCTAAGACTACGCATAGTGTAGTGTAAGTGTTGGTGCAGCTACTATTATTGCGGGCGATGACAATCAACCTTGCAAATCATAAATGACGAAGTGAACAAATATGAAGCATTCCACAGAATCAGTGATAGTACAGCTTTCCAGTTCACACAAGGGACTTAGGATCTCGTTAACGAAAATCGACGTTATTTGATTGATATTTTGATAGTATACACTTAGCTAAGCAAGATACAGGTTATATATGTTTATTTTTCATTGTGTATATGAATGTATTTGTCTTTTTTGTGAGTGTGGGAGCATTCGTATGCTTATGGTAAGAATACATATTTATGAATTAATTTATTTTATAATCCTGTTATGCTTCTCTTCCCCAAGGAAATAATTCTATCTCCGCCTGTGGATAGCAAGAAAATAATCTATAAACTAGTAGGGCCTACATTATCGTTCGTAATATATTGTAGGAAGTAAATTGTCGCGAAATGTGTAAAACATAAAATGAAGTACAGTGGAAGCTCTTAAGTTCGACAGAAAACTAGTTCGACAGCCTATAGTTCGACTGCTTACGTAGGAGAATTAGACACGCCCCTATACGGGCACTAAGAAATGGATTTGCCATTTGAATGGGAATTGGTTGTGTCTTGTAGTGATACTTTTGTCAAAGGAAAACAGAATATTTTATTGATTAGAACAGCCATATTTAATCACTGATTTTAAATTAATGAACTCTTGTTTTTATATATTTTAAGAATTGTGCCGTTCTTTTTATATATTTTAAGAATTGTGCCGTTTGTGAGATGGAACTGTCGAAACCCACTGTGGTACTAGAAGCGCATACGTTAGTCTCGGGGCGGCCAGGAAATGCAAGTACAGTACTCTTCTCCAACCAGGAGATCAACCGTGAAAGGAATGTGCTTACTATTGCCTCATCTATTGGAACGAAGTAGATAAATAATATTACCGTTGTAACGCCAGTTTAAAAACCATGCGCTCTCCTGCATATGTTATTTCCTGTATGAAGAGATTAAAAGACCAGGAGATTAACTGTGATCTAAGTTTGTAACTAGGGTAGTATCAATATGTCTGTATCAATGTTATGGTTTGTGCTGTGAGAGCTAGCCAATAGAGATAAGAGTACCCACGTGTGTGTGACCTTGTGCCATCTTATGACATCAACATTCATTCATAGCATTATCCCCCTTCGTCTCATCCGGCAGAGACTTTCTCGTGGTTGGAGCACAGTACTGCATTCGTTGATGGATACTTACTTACTTATTGGCTTTTAAGGAACCCGGAGGTTCATTGCCGCCCTCATATAAGCCCGCCAGTGGTCCCTATCCTGAGCAAGATTAATCCATTTTCTATCATCATATCCCACCTCCCTCAAATCAATTTTAACATTATTTTCCCATCTACGTCTCGGCCTCCCCAAAGGTCTTTTTCCCGCCGGCCTCCCAACTAACACTCTATATGCATTTCTGGATTCGCCCATATGTGCTACATGCCCTGCCCATCTCAAACGTCTTGATTTAATGTTCCTAATTATGTCAGGTGAAGAAAACAATGCGTGCTGCTCTGCGTTGTGTAACTTTCTCCATTCTCCTGTAACTTCATCCCTCTTAGCCCCAAATATTTTCCTAAGAACCTTATTCTCAAACACCCTTAATCTCTGTTCCTCTCTCAAAGTGAGAGTCCAAGCTTCACAACCATATAGAACAACCGTTGATGGATAGCCAATAAGTATTTGTATTCCTTTCACCTGCCCACCCACCACCCTTATTGGACTGAACTTTCAATTCTGTTTAGTCGAACTTAGGAGAGTCCACTGTAGTCTCAGCTTTGTGATATTGATTTTTTTCTTGTTTCCTTCATTTTCTTTGTTCGCCCCTGTTTTTATTCTCATATATTTAACATCAATAGGATTAACATATGTATGATTTGAGGCTTTCTCGGCGTTGGTTCGCTAATATAGTTTCGCGAGATATCAGCCGAGTTAAAATTTTGGAATGTTCCAAAATTTTAACTCGGTTGATATCCCGCGAAACCATATTAGCGAGGATTAACATACATTACTAGTAAATTCCTTTCAATCTTCATCATTAACAGAGCGACTTCGGGTATTGTTCTCAAAGCACTTCGGTATTCCCAGTTATTTCGATTATGTCATGGTTTTATTATCGACGTAACATCACACCGTCCCGGAATGATATCTGTAGTCGATCTGTGATGTTAAATAATTTCCTTATTAGCATTGCTGGTAAAACTGGCTGAAGGTTCCGTGGAATCCTGTACCCTCGTTGCTATGACGGCAGGCCTCAGGCGATGCTGGTGCAGGCTCGGGGAAAGCCCCGACGAACAACATTTCATTCATTTATATTTTTGTCTTGTTGGCGGCCGGCGTGTGGGTTAAAACGTGCTCCTAATTAAGCGATACTACAGATACGTTTAAAGCTGGTCACTCCATGCGTAATGCGTGGTGATGATGAAGTCGAGTTCTTACGTCACTGCACCCTGTTGCCATGTCTTATCTGGGATCTATCCTCTGAAAAATCAATCACAGTCATTAACTCAAAATTCGCGGGTGCTCGTGTGAAGAAGGTTAAGTATGAATTCGCTAAACTGGGATAAGTACAGATTTCAACTCTCCATAATTAGGCTACTTCTTTCTTATGTTAAAGGGGTTAAATCATTCTTCCATTCATGAAGCAGTTACAGTACTCCGTATTTTGTGACAAAGGAATTTTGTCCAGTACCAAAGGAGAGAAGTTTACATATCTTACAATTTGACTTAACCCCCTTTACACGAGCACCCGCGAATTTACCTCATTGTTGGGAGTGTTTGCTCGCGAAGTCGAGTTTAATTCATTCTTATTGTAGTAGTCGTCGTCATCCTTCTCCTCCTCCTCCTCATCATCATCATCATCATTAGGGCTAGGATTTTGATGAAATTGCATCTTTTTTCTAGTAAGCCAGAAACATTGCTGGTTTAGTATTTATATGTTATGTGATAAACTGAGTGTTTTAAAACATACTTAGGGATTTTTTTTGCATTTTTTTGTCTCTTACAACTCATAAGAGCATTTTTTGTTTTATTCGGTCATTTTTGGGATATTTTCATTTAATTTTGGCCATAAATCCCCATTATTAATGTAAAATATTATTTATTTCCTTTGATATTTTTTCTACATATTCAACCACCCCTTCAATATAGACTCCTCTATACCTGCTAGTTCCGGATAAGAGTGGCCTTGTGGTGGACTTCATGGAACTACATCTGATAAAATAATTAAAGTGTGCTACTTCGAAAAATTATGTAAAATTAAATAAACTTGAACATTAGTACTAGAATTTAATTTAATTACTAGTCTAAATATTAATATTCCTACTAAGACAATTATGTAAGATAAATTTTTAGGACATTTTTAAGGGCTTTTTTGAAAGATTTTTAGGTCATAAATGCATTGTTTTGGGAAATTTTTCATGATTTATAGGTCATCAAAATCCTAGCCCTCATCATCATCATCATCATCATCATCATCATCATTATATCGAAATGGTACACAGATGGCTCTAGAACTCACAATAGTACTGGACCAGGGATACATGGCGTAAGACCAAAGGTTAGAATTTTTATCCCTCTCGGTCAGTAGGCCTATACTACGGTTTTCCAAGTTCAAGTTTTTGCTATACAATATAACTCCAGTTCTGTGAATGGTTGTAAGAGTACCGTGGCTTAGTAAACAATGATGATGCCAGTTCAGTTCAGGCACTGGCACCGATCACATTATAGACGGTAAGAGATGTCTATCAAGCAGACGTCTTTTAATATGCAACAAAAATTTCAAGTTATTCGTCGAATTTAAAATGGCGAAAACTTTCAACGTATTGCAAATAATTACAGTATAAATGTTCTCACACGATTTATAACAACCCTGTCCAAACGGTGCTCATTGAAGGAGAGCACACAGCTTAAGGAGGAGAGTCGAAGAAATAACTCGCGAGCGCAGAGCAGGGGTGGTATCGTTGTGGTGGAGGAGAAGGAGTGGGGTTCTTTAGTTAACTGTTCACAATTCTTCAATATTCTCTTGTCTCTTGAGTTGTGATTATCTGTAGTGCATAATGGGCGTAGGGCAACGAAAGAAACGTGATCACCAACCATATTATTTTCATATGTTAATGGAAAACTGTTATTCTTTTGTATCAACTGGAGAACATTTTCAGTATCTTATATGTCAGAAAGTTATAAAAGGAAGAAGAAAACAATATGATGCGCCATTACGACACCATACATAAAGCTGTGAATGATGATTTTGTTGGCGAAGATCGCAAGAGGAAAGTTGACGAGCTAAAACCACCTCTATACCTTGAGGTAGGTTATAAATGTATCGTCACATGTTGAGTGGTTTTAAACATTTAAAATATATATTTAGTTTTATTTATAAAATTCTACAAAATTACACAATTCATTTCATTTAGTAATTCTATATTACTTACTTACTGGCTTTTAAGGAACCCGGAGGTTCATTGCCGCCCTCATATAAGCCCGCCAGTGGTCCCTATCCTGAACAAGATTAATCCATTCTCTATCATCATATCCTACCTCCCTCAAATCAATTTTAACATTATTTTCCCATCTACGTCTCGGCCTCCCTAAAGGTCTTTTTCCCTCCGTCTCCCAACTAACATTCCATATACATTTCTGGATTCGCCCATACGTGCTACATGCCCTGCCCATCTCAAACATCTGGATTTAATGTTCCTAATTATGTCAGGTGAAGAATACAATGCGTGCAGTTCTGTGTTGTGTAACTTTCTCCATTCTCCTGTAACTTCATCCCTCTTAGCCCCAAATATTTTCCTAAGCACCTTATTCTCAAACACCCTTAATCTCTGTTCCTCCCTCAAAGTGAGAGTCCAAGTTTCACAACCATACAGAACAACCGGTAATATAACTGTTTTATAAATTCTAACTTTCAGATTTTTCGACAGCAGACTGGATGATAAAAGTTTCTCAACCGAATAATAACAGGCATTTCCCATATTTATTCTGCGTTTAATTTCCTCCCGAGTATCATTTATATTTGTTACTGTTGCTCCCAGATATTTGAACTTCTCCACCTCTTCAAAAGATAAATTTCCAATTTTTAATTCTATATTACAATTTTAAAATATTATAATATCTATTCATTTCTGTGCAAGTTAATAAAAATTATTTTAACCAGAAATGCAATAGTTAGAAGCAAACAAAAACAATACTAGGCCTACTAATAATAATGAAACAACTACTACTTACTGGCTTTTAAGGAACCCGGAGGTTCATTGCCGCCCTCACATAAGCCCACCATCGGTCCCTGTCCTGTGCAAGATTAATCCAGTCTCTATCTTCATATTCCAATAATTCAGTAATTAATTCCTTTACTGAATAATAGGATATGACTCAAGATTTATTCCCATTTACTTTGTGTTCGTACTTCAGCATTATCTCTTCCAATATCTTCTTATGCCACGTCTTCCTGTTAATTTTTAGTGCATAATTTGTTTTCGGTGTATTTTTTCGTTCATTCTATTCACCTGATCTGTCCAGTTCTGTTGGTACTGTACCTATATCTATCTATATTTCATCTCTTACTTAAAACATATTTCAAGTTTCTGATTTAGCCCATGTTTGCTCGTAATGCCGAAATTACACATAATGCATTAGTCTTCCGGTAATACGCTAACTTATCATACAGGTACGAACCAAAAGTTTTTTTTATGGCCTTCAGCGATTTATTTTGCCAACAGGGGCAGTGCTGCGAAGGTGTGTCCCGCTCACCGCCAGATGGTGCTGGCAATAACGAGATTCTCCTGTGATACACTCCTGCCCGCAATTTTCCGCTCTGTTGCTCGTGGTAACCGGTTCGCATACGTCTCACTGGCCGTAATTCCAAGTCTTTGTTATTACTGCACATATACTGGGAATTCTGTGAATTGTATTCTGCGGGTTAGTATCATAGTACTTTATAGGCCTACATGAAGTGTTGTCGTCTGCCATATACAGTATAGGCCTATATTTTCTTTCAGAGGCACTGTCTTTTCACTCATCTCAGTATATTGCCTTCATTATGCAGATATTACTCCTATAGTGCATTTATACAAAATACCTGTTCATTTATAGCCATAACAAACTATACCCTTAATCTGTTCGCTGGCTAATTCAGTCATTGGTCGCAACGAGCGCTATCTCACTCTTGAACGTTGTTAAATTACCGGGTAAAGGTAGGCGCTTATTACCAGAACTGATTCGTTTGCGCGTTCGAATTTTTATTCTATACATTATTGTATTGAACATCGCCCACTTGGCATTATCGCCTCTGTCTGCATGTCCGGATTCCGTCCAGAATAATTCTAGACAGGAAATCTAGACGGATTTCCATACGGACAAAGATCGAAATAAAGTCATGACAATATATCGATTGCAAGGCTTCCAGTGGCGGTAATATTGGAGGCATAAATGAAATGGAATGCGCGAAGCTTATTTTGTTCTTCTTCCAGAGCTAACACAGTTAATAATGCATCTTCCTCACAGCTCCTCATTTTATTTCTAGGTTTATTCCAGAACATTATAAGAAAGTAATGCTTCGCTAGAGCGTGAAATAACAACACTATTAGATTATCAATTCGGAAATGCAGACAAGTGAACGATATTATAATAAAAATACGAAAGAATCCGTTCCTTTAAGTGAGAGCCTGCCTTATTAGTGAGCTCTATATTTTCCCCACGTGATGTTAATATAATAACCAACAAAATTATATTGTAACCAGTAACCGCAGCATTCTCTCATAACACATATTCTTGTTAACAAAAGCGTGTAAAGCTACGTCTACACGGTTCATTATCCATGCGCGTACGCATACAATCTGGGGATAGGGTTACCATGAGAAGAAATTCTATAGGAGGACTGGAATCTAAAATAAGAGGACATTGCTGAAAAAAGGAGGACTTTTTAAAAATTGGTATGAACAAAATTAAAGATAAAAACAATGGCTCTCCTTAGTTTTCTCACTAGTTGCTGGATCAGTATTACATCTGTACCCTACTTATCGATGGAGCCCACTTTGTGCACAAGAGCCTGAAGAGACAAACTTGTATCTTGTAACAAATAACTATGGAACTGTTCACAGGACATGTCCTTGAAATTATATTTCACCATGATGATACCTCTGACTGTCTCCGTTAACATGCGATTTCGTTCTTTTGTCCATTAAGCAGATATTAGGGAAAATACTCTCTCAGCACTTCCATTGTGACTTGGGATAAATAAATAGAATTGACATATTTTTAAGAGTTCTGAGAAAGTTTCAGTGCTCGCAGAACTATTGGAATTGAAGAATTTGCACCATTGTTTATCTGAACTTAAATCTTTGTCCAGATTAACTTGATTGGCATGTCTTTGTACATTGCAGAATAAAATTGATAAAATAGCTTACAATCATGAATAGTGACATTTTTAGAGTGTAAGAATTCAATGCATGTCAATAGGTTATCATATTTTATGTTTTTTATGTGCTCCAGCTTCAACCATTGAAAGCAGTTAAATTCTTTCATAGGTTTTCACCATTTGTTTAGATATTCTACGCATAATATCGCACTTTATTCAATATTCATATTAATTGTAGTTGAAATGCGAAATGCCGGACATTTAATTTTTTTTTAATGTCTGCCGGACAGAATAAAATTATTAAAAAAAGAGGACATGTCCTTCTTTTGCTGGACGGATGGTAACCCTATCTGGGGAGGATATTGAAAGACACAAGTTGAAAGCACACGTTAAATTAAGACCCATACAGATTTTGCGTCCACATGGTGCGTCGTGTTGAACGTCATTTTCACTACGTATGATTAAATAAGAGTCCAATTCTCAAGCCTACTTGATTATCAAAATCGTGGTTGAACACTCCATAGGCTTGCGATAATCTTCAATAAAGCTAATCGTACTTGCGGCCATTTTCAGCCTAAAATGTTCAACATCACCAAACAAAACAATTTTCAGTTTACTCACGGCCGCCTACAACGTCAATCAATCTTTACAGCACAAGATGCCCACCGGCGACGGATAGCTTTCAATTGTTGCATGTGCTTTTATTTATAGTGAAAAAAGATATGCACAATTAAATGCGTTTCTTTCATTATTGCATCCGTAAAGTTGAAAGAAAAGTTGAACCGTGTAGTAGGCCTATTGTGCGGTGTGATTTGAAGACCTATGATTTTGTCGCTGTGATATGTTTATCACTGGTTCCGACTGTGACTACAGTTCCAAAATCACAGCTCCGATAAATCATCTCTGCCCAATGTGTGACTTATAGCCAAAGCGACTGACGTACGTATAATCTTAGGAAAAAGTTTTGTCGCACAGATACTTTATAAGTCCCAGAAGGGAGGCAGTGCGCATGATCGGAGTATGAGCGACCTGGTTCACAAGAGAAAGACTAGTTGAGGCAATAAAATTAGTTTTGTTTCGTTGTATATCTATAAAGTATCGGAGCGACAAAACTTTTTTCTAAGACTGTACGTATATGTGACTGACTGGTTCAGTGTCCAGACAATTTCAAGTCGAAGATTGACTTGAAGTACAAGATAACTGGGATCTAATTAATTTTCGTCCCGCTCAAAAGGTTAACGTCGGCAACTCTTTGATGCTATGCACTCACTACATAATAATCTTTCACAAATGATTCACTTAATCATTCGTAAACATTCTTGGGCGAATATGTGCCCCCACACATAGCGATAACACAGATCAGAGATCAGAATAGCGTGTTTTGTTTTCATTATACTTGCCGTGCTAATCACTATTGTACCGGCATATCAACTCAATTCGCGAAGAGAGATAAACGTAGACATCTGTCTTAATCCTCGTGGTTTGTTCAGATGTATACAGTAAGTAGATGGCGGTGAAATTGCGTTCTAGACGACTTAGAAATCTACAGAAGGAAACGGTGTCCCACAATCGCCATGAATCAACCGATCCAAAGTGCTGCATTGGAGTTAAATCGCTCGCTTGAACTCGGTCGAGTGTCGCACCCTCGAGTGAGATACGATCGGTCGTGATACGCTCGTAATAAATAGAAGCACAGTACAAGGTCATCTTACCGACATGTCTTATCTTGTATGGAAGGCGACAGATAAGATACACATATGTTTTGTTCACACGGTAAAAATAAGGTTTTATTTTCTGCGTTCATGACAAACGTTTAATGGAACAGTCAATGGAACGTACCAAAACAGGAACATGAAGTTATAAATAAAATAGTATGAAAAATTTCTTTATACAGTTATTATTGCTAATTAATAACTATTCAATATTTGATTTACCACGTATATAATATAATATAGTGTTGCGCCTATATACTGCGATAATGTAGAAACGTTTTACAAAATATTATTGATATAGCAGTAGATTAATAATATTAGTACAGAGATAACGTCACAGAAAATATAATAAAACGGATAATCATGCTGCACAACTGTTACAGACGCAAAGATTGATACACTAATAATTATTAGAGATTATTATTAATATTATTATTATTATTATTATTATTATTATTATTATTATTATTAGAAAACTTGATACAGTTCTTGCATTATCGTGATTGTGTTCTCCGTTTATAATAATTACATTTACATCCAATAACATCTATCAGATGTGGCAAAAACAAAATCACGCCTGTGTGGGGAAAGAAAAAAAAACATTTACCTACAACATTTATATTACATTTTAAAGCAAGTTTTGTAGTTGTACTATGGAGAGGTTAGTTAAACACTGCAGAATTTTGAAATGATAAATATCTATGATGTTACTCCACAGTTCATCACTGTAACAAGAACGAATGTCTAACGCTCGGCTTATACCGTTCGAGGATTTATCGCTCGTGACAATTTTACCCATCATGCATGTTCGCTACCTATCGGATTATGCTATGAACTACTTGGCGCTCGAGCGAAAACGTCCGATGCAGACCTTTGAACCGAACACAAAAATCACACTGTGATAAAATCACTGTTATCTATCACAGTATCTTTTCCGGAGCTGTGATGGCAAAACCGTATAACACCCCACCTCTGCAGTGTAGAAGCACCTTAAGATTTGTGTAAAATGAATAGAAATTGTGAACTTATTACACATACGTTATATAATAGTAAATTGACTTATGCTCACTGCAGGGAAAACACGGGAATTTTACTGGAAGCAAGTAAAGAGATAGGTTTGGAAGTAAATCCCGAAAAGACAAACTGTATGATTATGTCTCGTGACTAGAATATTGTACGAAATGCAAATATAAAAATTGGAAATTTATCTTTTGAAGAGGTGGAGAAGTTCAAATATCTTGGAGCAACAGTAACAAATATAAATGATACTCAGGAGGAAATTAAACGCAGAATAAATATGGGAAATGCCTGTTATTATTCGGTTGAGAAGCTTTTATCATCCAGTCTGCTGTCAAAAAATCTGAAAGTTAGAATTTATAAAACAGTTATATTACCGGTTGTTCTTTATGGTTGTGAAACTTGGAATCTCACTTTGAGAGAGGAACGTAGGTTAAGGGATTTTTGAGAATAAGGTGCTTAGGAAAATATTTAGGGCTAAGAGGGATGAAGTTACAGGAGAATGGAGAAAGTTACACAACACAGAACTGCACGCATTGTATTCTTCACCTGACATAATTAGGAACATTAAATCCAGATGTTTGAGATGGGCAGGGCATGTAGCACGTATGGGCGAATCCAGAAATGCATATAGAGTGTTAGTTGGGAGGCTGGAGGGAAAAAGACCTTTGAGGAGGCCGAGACGTAGATGGGAAGATAATATTCAAATGGATTTGAGGGAGGTGGGATATGATGATAGAGAATGGATTAATCTTGCTCAGGATAGGGACCAATGGCGGGCTTATGTGAGGGCGGCAATGAATCTCCGGGTTCCTTAAAAGCCAGTAAGTAAGTAAGTAAGTATGCTCACTGCAAACAAACCCATATGCAGATGGAGATTTGCTTTGTCGTAGGACACAAAATCGTATGCTAAGCTCACTTTTGAGATATTTAAATTCTGCTAATGAATTGAATTGCTTTCTGACAAATAATACTTTTATGCCGGTATTTTCTTTCGTAACTCTAATTCCGATAAATCCATTTTCGCCTTTTTTTTTTTTTGGATGTCGTTTCGTTTAATTGAAATTTTAATTATGTTTTACTTTGAAATGTAAACTCCGAATTACACATTCCAAACTCAAAACTTTCATGTTTTTACGGAATAGAAGTCCATACGTGTGGGGTAACGGTTAGCGCGTCTGGCCATGAAACCAGGTGGCCCGGGTTCGATTCCCGGTTGGGACAAGTTACCTAGTTGAGGTTTTTTTCGGGTTTTTCCCTCAACCCAATATGAGCAAATGCTGGGTAACTATCGGTGCTGGACCCCGAACTCATTTCACCGGCATTATCACCTTCATCTCATTCAGACGCTAAATAACCTAAGATGTTGATAAAGCGTCGTAAAATAACCTACTAAAATTAAAAAAAATTACGGAAATTAATTTGAACATCAGTTACTGCAGCTTCGTTTTCAACGCCTCAACACAAGGAACCTCTTGAATATTGTCCCAATTTTCATTATTTTTAACATCCTTTACCAAGAGTGAATTTTATTCGAATTCCATATTCCGTTTTCATATTCTTCTCGTTGATTTGCATTTGTTGTGTTTGTGACAGGTTAATGTGCGAAAATTGAGGCGTCTTTTTTATGTCGTCTTTATAATCTTCTCCGAGGATGATTATTGAATAAGTATTCACTATAAAGTACAGAACGATCATGCAGTTGCGATAGCCTTTCACGTCTCCAAGAACAACCGGCATTAATTAAATGTTACTTATCAGAGTTACGAAGACAATGAAGGAATTGCTGTTTGGAGACCTTAAAAAATGTATAACGTACTTGAAATCCGAACTTTGGAATGATTTAACGTACGTATTAAACACAATTGATGCAATGGTAGCCGAAATTACTGTGTAAATAAGTTAATACAAAATTATAGAAGTTGGAATAGCGTTTGTAATTAAGAAAATTGTTTAAATGAGTGCATTACCTTACTAGAAAAATATGTGGATTAATTTGAAGTCGCGTAATACCAGCTGCTGTTATCCTTGAGAGAAGGAATTTGTGGAATAACTTATCGACTATCTTTTCTAACGAATCACAGAATTGTATCGCATACTGATATCTATGGCCGTATCAGTATTGTCTTGTCTTAAATTCTGCGAACAATTTTCCTTCGATAATGTTCATTACACGAATTAGGTTACTCATAATTACTAAAAATAAAGCTTACAAACTGAATTATTTAGAATTCTAGGCGTGTTCATTCTAGCAAAGATTCAAGCATTATCCATATAATTCATTGTCCTTTACGAAATATGCAATTTAATTTAAGTAAAGAACATTGCTGTACAAGAAAGTTACAAAATGAAATGCTATGCTATTCTAAACCCGAACTAAACTATGATGCAAGTCCGTAAGTAAATGTTTTAAAGGGGACTCTGTGGAATCGTCCTCTTTAAGTAAATAACTTCAAATTTTAGAGCTCTTCTTTTGTTTTTTTTACCTAACGAGTTTAATTTTATTGCTTGGGTTACGATATAATCCAAACACTTCCGTGTGTAGCATATCGACACCTATTTATGTATATTACGCAATACGAATACTATGGCGGACATGGTCGATTTCCTGACATCAGTCGTTTCACATAACATTGTCATGACAAATGACAATTGAACACTGTCCTACTTTCCACCACTGCAGCTATAGGCGCGCATCGTAATTATTATTATTATTATTATTATTATTATACGCAGATGATTAAAAAAACAGAAGGTGAACTGCAACGCTCAATATAATATTATCAACAGTAATCTCACTAGAAGTTTTGATTTATCTAGAGAAAATCAAAACTCGAGTGGGATTTAATTGACTATTACACGATTAGAAGAAAGTATATAAAGATTAGAAGTAACGAAGTATTCAATACAATAAAATATTAATTGACTTACGAAAATACAACTGTCTTCAAATGTAGGACTATTATTGTATCATCTCAACATTACAAATATTACGCTAGATGGCAGTAGTGTGTTATGATTAGCTCTTTTCTTGTTATCAGTTGTGCCAACTATGGAATCTTCATTGAATTGAACTCTGTGGACGGTACTAGTCAAGAAGGCTTTGTTGATTCAGTTTCATTTTTATTAAAACAGTTGCATTCCACTTCAATTTTCCGGATCCCAGTAATTAACGTCACTTGACAGATGATTTTCAATAAATCTTAGTATTAAACAATCTCTAATACGTGACTATCCATAATATCGTATAGCAGAAGCTATAACATAACCTAAATAATATAAACAAGTGTTAGAAAAGTTTTAATTAGGGATGATGAAATAAAAAAGAAAAGTTGTAATTAAGGATGATGAAATAAAAAATAAATATGAATAATTTTAAAAGGAACAATTATTGAAAGTACAATTTTCAAATTTGAATGTTTTAGAGGTTGGTGGTTCAGTTGATGTTATATTGGACGTGTGCGTAAAAGAAGTGGAACTCGTTGATGTAAATGATGTATTTCTCAATTTATTCAGGATTTCCGAATGGTGCTCTTCATTTATTTGTAAATAGGGTTTCAGGGAAGATGCATAGCTATGACCAGTGATTTTTATTAATTCTTGTTCTGGAATGCCAATGCGAGTCATATTGAAATGCTGTGCATCAACTGGAGTGGTTTGTAATTTTCTGTTTTAGACGTCCAGACCAGTGCAGTTTGAAATGTTTGCAAACAAAGAAACAAATGCTAGGGTAATGATAAAAATAAACAAATGCTAGGGAAGCGATAAAATTAAACAAATGCTAGGGACGCGATAAAATAGTGCGATAAGCAGCCATGATTGGTTGAAAGACGTCTTTTCGTACCGTTTTATTGGTCAAAAGTAGTAGGACGTAGTAAAAGTGTAATAGTCATCTTAATCAAATAGAGAAAAATTCTGTAATGCTCGGGAAAAGTGGCACAAGTCAGAAATGTTAATTTTACAAGAGAAGGAAAAAACTGTCTTCACACTGGTTTATGTCGATTTGATTTTATTCTGTATGAATTATTCTAATGGGAGAAATACTTATGTCTCTTTTCCCAAGCGAGCAGATGTTCCGTAAGTTGTCAATAAATTAATAAAAAATGTTTGTGGAAACTGATTTATGCCACTTTTCCCAAGCATTTGAGAATTATATGTTACAATATCAAGAGAAAAAGCAACAATAAGATCAAAAATAGTAGTTGAAAATAACATTCTAAAACAAGCCTCCTTCTTCAATTATTTGGGTTGTGGAATTAGCAGGGCAAAAGATAAAGATACAGAGAAGAAATTAACGAAGTATCAAATAATGTGCGGAACTATACGAGTACATAAAACTTTAACGAATAAAACAAGAAGCGAAACAAGAATCAAATTTACAACACTATGGCAGTCCCTACGCTACTCTACGGATGTGAAAGCTGGGCACCTACGCAGAAAACAATGACCAAACTACAGAGATGCGAAATGAAGTTTCTGAGGAAAACTAAGGATGTACGAAAAAAGACATGCTTAGAAATGATGATATCAAAAAAGAACTACAAGTTGAAGCATTTAAATAAAGAAATGCAGAGGTATAGATGCTTGTGGATACAACATATCGAGAGGGTGGAAGTTATCAGACTACCGAAAGCAGTTTTCCATTAGCCTATGTCTCCAGAGGAAGAAGTAGTGTAGGAAGGCCAAGAAGAAGATGGAGAGAGAGACTGTGAAAACAGGACAGACAACAGTCTAAACCGCGAAGAGTAGAAGAAGATTATTATTATTATTATTATTATTATTATTATTATTATTATTATTATTATTATTATTATTATTATTATTATTTTTAACGACTGGAGTTTCATGTTGCTGAACGGAAGCTACATACTAGTAACAGAGTTCCTTGATCATGTGGTCGGCATAGCATGCGGATATCGCAGAGAACTGTGTGAGGTAAGCTAAAAAATATATATACACTTAAAGTAAATCATCACTTCCGTGCAGGGAATCGAACTCATATTTGGTGTACGTGCAGTCATAAACGCTACCATTTGTACCATAGAGGAAGATAATACAAATGGTCGGTGGTTAAGATTGTATATGTGTGGGATGGAAGAAGTGGGATATAGTAGCCTACACGTAGGCCTACAACATATGCTAGCAAGTAGAAAATGTGATGATTGAGGGGAGGGATACAGTTAATATGGGAGTGACAGTTTAGAAATAAATTAATTTGAAAAAAATGTTTGTTTTTTCAAGGAAATGAAAGGGAACGCAACCTATAATTACATTTCAACATAATTAGGTCTGAGATCTTGGGGTCACAGCTCGAAAGTCTTTATTCACGCCATCAAAATGTCAAAACTTCGTAACTTTGGCAACAATTAAATGCAGTCACTGAATTTAACTGTTCTTTCATTTCTCGATCCTAACCCCAAGACGTACTGTATTCTACACAAACATAACCCTGCTGTCGCCACGCAGACTACCGCCGATTTTTTTACTTTCTTTCTTCCTTGTACTTTATCTTGTATTAGTATTTCATTCATTCTTCATTTGATATTTTCTTTATTTTCTCCTCTCTCTCTCTGTTTCATTAATTAATTAATTAATTAATTCATTCATTCATTCACTTTTCTTCATTTATGAAATTCCTGTCACACTCTTCCATTTAGCCTATTTCCTTTCTCCTTTGCAGTTTTTCTTTTACTATATATTCCTCATTTCTCTTTCCTTCGTATTTTTTCTCAATTATTTTCTGATTCACTTCTTTTTCAATCGATATCTTTTATTTATTTCTTCTATTCTTAATTTTCAATATAGTCTTTTTTCGTTCGCTCTTTTCTGATTTTCTTATTTTTATCTGATTTTTAATTTATTCATTTAGTTTCTTATTCAACTATTTTATTCTTTGTTTCATGTTCCCCTTTTCTTTCTACAATCTCGCAATCTCTCTCACCTTATTTTCCCTAGCTTTTTTCCTTTTACATAATATTCATCTTGCTTCATGTCGCATATGCATAGGCTACTTCCTTTCTCTCTCATTCAAGAAGATTCCAAACTACATGACAACCAGGATAGTCTATATCGTAATTACTGACTGAAGGATTGGGAATCTCTCGTGCAATATACAGTATGTGCTTCTCTTCACTGCAGTCTGTATTGCACTCCTAGTGCAAAACCACAGATTTGTGAGCTATGTGAAAACATATACCGGTACCTATTTGTAATTTATATACGTATGAACTGTGTGAAAACATGTACTTGCAGTATTTGTACAATATAACACTAAAAAGGAGATGAAAAATGGTCTTCACAAGGAATAAAGAAGCTGTGGTTACTAAGAAACTTTTGTAATTGAAGAGTACAAAGGGTGATGTCATCATATAATTAAGTACCTGTATTACTTCAAAATTTAGTGTTTTTTTTTTCATATCACAACTGGTAAAGGAGAATTATCACTACGGGTATAATCATTCTTTCCTATTTTTTCATTAGCAACAACAATAAATTTTGCTGTACTTTACTGAATTAGAAAATATCACCCTTAAGAGAATTGTGACTTTGTTTTCCTTTGTACGCTTCAATTATTGTTGTCCAGTCGTAGACACCACACTTGTGTAGCTCCGATACGTGGTTCGTGAGTTGTGTCGCAATTAGGGTTTATCTTCATCCCGCGCACATGCACGTTGTATCCTGTTTATATCTTCGAAATTTATTAGAAAGATGTGTAAGATTTCAAGATAGAAGGGGTAGATAGTGAATAGAGGATATATATTGCAAGTGTGCAAGCAATAATAGTGACTAACAAAAAGTAATCGGAGGATGAAGTGAATAAATGAATGCGTAAGTGACTTAGTGACTAGTAAAATAAGAGACGATAAGGGAGGTGACAGAGGGAATTGAAAGTGATTATAAATTGGAGATGGAACTTAAAGGTTACTAATATAGGAGTAGGAAGTGTTTCTAAAGAATAGTGAGCAATCAGGGAAATTTTAAACGCTAGGAAGGAAGGAAATACTTCAATGTAAGGATACAAAAGAAATGTTGAGGCGATCATTAGAAAGATGTGAAAGATTTCAAGGTAGGAGGGTAGATAGTCAATAGAGGGTATGTATTTAGTAGTAAAGGAAAAACTAAGTAGACAGCACACGTCGATGAAAGTTGTAATTGAAATTGTAATTAGAAGGTTATGGAGAACCCGAATACAGAGATGTTGTGGCGAATCATATCATATCATATCATATCATTATCATTATCATATATATATATATCCCACAAGGGTAGCTGCCCTTCAGTAAGGGTTGCCAAAAGACACAGCATACTAAACAATTAAAATAAAAATAAACATTTGCGTTATCACTATTTACGATTTGTATTTTCAAATGGAAGCTACCCTTGGGAAAGTACTTTTATTCAATAAGTATTAGTAATCAAATAGAATATAAGGAAATTTAGGTGTCCAGGTGATTACGAAAAATCTGAACAGAATATTTCATTACGTCTATAGCAATAATTTTCAAAATATTTAAAGGAATTCCAAAAGACTTAAAACATTCAACTGAGAATTTTGGAATTATTCCCCTTGCTCCGAACAATAGGCCAAATACTTCAATCTGTCCGTGTATATGATAATAATCTCTAAAGTATTGAATTGTAGGGTCATAGATGGTCTTCTTTTCTTCATGTACTGCTACAGGTTGTTCAACTGCAGTTTCAAAGCGCACGGTGGGATCGATAATAATTGCTCATATCATATCATATCATATCATATCATATCATATCATATCATATCATATCATATCATATCATATCATATCATATCATATCATATCATATCATATCATATCATATCATATCATATCATCAGAGCTTTGACTTTCAAATGGGATATTACTTGTTACTATCCACAGATTAGGTACTGAGTTACAGATGTTATAAATTAGTATTAATTTCGTAACACCCCAACTCCAGGATGGCAACTCTTACGTAGCCGATTTCAAAGAAGTGGTCTACATCAAAAGAAAGAAAGGAAAGCTCGAATAAACATGGACGGAGAGATCGACGGACTGACAGACAGATTGATTGATTGATTGATTTATGGATTGATAGATGGGTGAACTGATTAACTGACATTAATTGATAATTGATTGATTGAGAAATAGAGGGATGGAGAACTGGATAAATAGTAACAAAGTGAATGTGGGTAACTCTTTAGCATGTCCAGTTTGATTTGTGGGCAAGATTTTATCCGAATGCTTCAGTTTTCTCCCTCATCCTGATTGTCATATTCGTCCTTTAGACTCAGAATATCCTCTACAGTTGAAAGAGACATTAAATAAAAGTACAATGCAATACCAACATTGCTAAACACGGTCGTGGCACAGTCAGAGGCTTCGGGATCGAAGTTGGAATCCGTAGGCCTACAGATACTTGGGTTTGTGGTTGTGAAAGCAGATATGGAGTACTGTAGGTTTTCTCTGCGAGCTCCGTTTCTTTCGCCATATTCATTCAACCATGTCTCTCATAGTCTCAGAATGGACTCAGTAACATGCGTTAGTAAGTATTGTCTTTTGTTTGGTATACGTAATCTGTTCTTAATCAGCAAACTGGACTTAATGTTCATCCCTTGTCCGACATGAAGAAATGGAAAGTTGGCAGTTTTGGAACCTTCTCGTTGCGTCGAGAAGGCGTTGTGCAGAATTACGCAACAATTGGCGAGATGGCATGAGTCAGCGAGCGGTCATCGACCCACTTCCGCACCTATTGAGGTCAGGGGCACCTGATAACTCTTCTTCACTTTCCCCGGTAACTGTACCGCTAGTATAGCGTTGAACATGAGGTCCTAGCCTCATTCAGACCACAAGTGAGGAGGTCACGACTAATGCCAGAGTTTCAAAATAGTGGGGCGCGGACCCTAGATAGGGCACGATATGCAAAATATCGGAAAGTATATAATGGTAATATGATTATTTATCGTCAGTCTTCTACACAGATTTTTGACATACAGTGGAAGTAAAAGAAGATGTAAAGAAAATAAACATGGAAGCAAAATAATGAGAAAGAAGACAATTGAAAGTGGGGAAGCACGTTTGCGTTAATTTTCTAGAAACGTAACCTTTTTGCGTCAAAAAAGACAACCCGTTTGCAGCTTGGTTCTGCTAGTTTCAAGGGCATGTTTGCGGCAAGACTCCGCAACATGTGGTGACTGACTTAGGAGTGTGTAAATTCTTGTTATAACACACAGCCACATTTTTCTTCCCAATTTTCACAGAATTGGGACTGTCCACGGCTTGGTTAAAATATGGCTATACTTCAGTGACAATAATGTCACCTCGTTTGATGTTCATAAAAATCTACAACTTTGCCAAATTTATAATTTTCGATAATTAAACACGTATTTCTTCTTTTGGTTTCAATAACTGCCAATTTTTACGTTCATGTTGCTGTAGAAAACGTTCGTGAGTAGATGTAGGTATTGAAACAGACAAATGAGCATTACGATATCAGTGGTGCCAACTTTAATTTATAAGCTTAGTTCAGAAATGTTAACATTCTTCTTTTTATCGATAGTTTAAGTGTTAGTTTTTGCGTTGAGCCAACATTACAATTTCAGTGGTGCCAACTTTAATTTATAAGCTTAGTTCAGAAACATCAACATTCCTTTTTTTTTATTGGTAGTTTAAGTGTTATTTTTTTAACATTACGATATTTGTGGTGCCAACTTTAATTTATAAACTTACAAGTTACAGTAGTTCAGAAATATCAACATTCTTTTCCTTTATCGACATTTTAAGTGTTAGTTTTTGCGTAAGCGAACATTACGATATCGGTGGTGCTGTTACTTTTTGGACACCCTTTCAGTTTATCAGGCTTAAAAGATGTTTTTCGATATACCGCAATCGGGTCCTCCAAAACCAACGCAAACTGGCTGTGATTTAATCCTCCTGATGAGCCGTCCTGCCCCAAACATGCTGTCCCCATTGAAAGAAACCTATAAAGAACGAAAAAAAAAAAAGATTAAAGTGATAAATAAACTTCAGAATTGAAAAGAGAAAGAAGAAGAGAGGAATAAACAATATGGAGAAAAGAAAGTAAAAAAAAAAAAAAATCTGCGCTGCATCAGAATACACTCGAAGAGCATACAATATATTGTTTTCTCTTCATATGAAGCGACATTCCGATATTAGTCCCAGCTCACAAAAATTTTTTCACTATGGTTCACCAAAAGTGTATCTATCATACGTGTCTATTATCAGTTTACCATTTCAGTATTACAGAACTCGCTGTTACAAATTAAACGAGAGTTCGCACAGGCCTGTAGCTTCTGTCGATGCCGAGATATTACTGGGAGAGGCCACGCGGCACGTCTAATTTTATACGCAAGTTCGGTGCTCTCAAATGAGGAGAAATGGCATATATAGTGAAATAAATTCGTAGGATTACTGTAAAAAGTAATTCTTAGTGATTTTTTTTTTTTTTAATTATTTGCTAAATTTAACTTTATGTACGTAAATCATTAATATTCTTTATAGGCTTTGAGTTAAGCTTCATTGGGCGTGGTCACACAAATTATATTGATTCATGCCCTAATTACAAATATCATTAGCATTCGACTGTGGCTCACAGTGTCATTTCTAGAGACCGGATTTTAAAGGAAATCATTTTTTTAATTTCAACACGAAACATGAAATAATTAATTACGATGTTCAAAACTGGCTTCCACAGATCAAATTATGTGTTTTTGACTTCCCTTTTCTTTCCTTTTTTTTAGTCCATATTCCCTTTTTTCCCCTTTTTTAAAAACATCTCCTATTTTGGTCTTCTTTTGGCATAATATCGCAAACATTTAGGTAATTTTCCTATATTTTTTTTCCGATAGGTCTATAATGTCCTGAGCAAGCGAAATTAAATATCCTTCTTCTTCTGATTCCAGATATTGAAAAACTAATAAAGTGTGCTGATTTAGAGTTCAGGATAAAAATAAAATTTCCACCTCTTCTTTCACTTGATGTTGAGCGGTCATTTTTCTGTTTATAAAGACATTCTGCATTCAAAGAGGCAGAATCATATTGAAACATATTGAAATGTTGAATGTGATCAAATACAATACTTTCCTTGTGTTGTGAAGCGATAAATACAAGCTTGTGTGTGCTATGTGTATCCATGAATGTGCTGAAGTGTGTTTTCAATTAAAGTAGCACCATTTTGAGGGAGTAATATAGTCCTGTTTGAAGTCCTTTTTTGATTATATCAAATACAAAACTTTCCTTATGTTGTAAAGAGATAAATGTAAGATTGTGTGTGCTATGTACTGTATATCCATGAATGTGCTGCAGTGTGTTTTGGGGAGTAATATAGTCCTTTTTCAAGTCCTTTTTTTTTTTTTTTTTTTTTTTGCTATAACTTTTTTTTTTACGAAAAATTTTCCTTTTAAAATCTGGTCTCTAGTTATTACAATAAGCATTTAAAATTCTCTCATTTTTTTGTTTCACTATGGATTGGACGAGTGCCCATACGTGATGCGGTGAAAGACATATTTTACGCAAAAAAGGAAAGTATACAAATAAAAGCAGTTTAACCCTTCTCTGCTACGATTAAGGGCCGTATGCATAGACATTCTTAGCGCGGGCTTCCTTTGGATGATCAGCGAACTAACGTTTTTCGTATTCATAAACCATGTTAGCGATATGATGAATCCCGTACAAGTAATCAGTCGATAGCCGGGGCTAGTTTAGCACGCTTGTAGCGCGGGCTAGCGAAATGTCTATGAATAGCACCCTTGAGTTTGGGACTAACTAAGTCTTTACTAATAAAAGGAAGACGTTAGTTCCTGCTGTTGACTCTGATGTTTGGTTACAGGCAAGTCGATGTTTCTGATCCGGTTTTCATAATAATTAAGACTTATCCTACCACTAAACCTCAAATCCGGAAAAATGTGCGTAACGCATTTTCGGAAAATGATGTAATCATGTTGATGACTTGCCTTTATTGCAGTGATTATTCATTCCACTAACTTCCATGAAGTTTTCTTGGGAAGGACGTCAGGAAAGCCACATCCAACGGAAAGATGGACCTTGTGAAGCCAGTACCGGCTTCGTGTTGTTGGTACATTCACATCAAATTCATGGGAAAAAATGAATGTCACAAACGCGTCTTGAGTCCAATGGCTACACTACTTATGAAGAAGTCCATGGAATAGCGGATACTGGAAGTCATCGGCGTATTGATATTGTAACATTTAAACCTGGAGAGACAAAAGGTTATATTCTGGATCCGACCATCAGATTCGAGACGCATCAGAATCAACCTGAGGAGGTTAATCTAGAGAAAAGGAGAATTTATGAACCCACTATCCCTTATTACAAAACATCATATAAACTCAGGGATATAGAAGTCATCGGATTAATGGTGGGCGCTAGATGGACCATAACAAAACAATTTGTGTCATTCTATCATAAATTTGGAGTCCCAACAACAACAATTAAGGAAATTTCTATTATAACTTTGAACGGTTCTCTGCAGATTTTACGGCGACATTTGTATTTCAATTCAAATTACAGTTGAATATTCTCAGTCTGTTTTTTATCTGTATTTTTATAAATTTTCATTATGTGAAATATTATCTACTGCAAATTTTAGTTTCTTGTAAACAAATTTCTTATAAGACATTTGTAATGTCATTTTAAATGTTACTGTTTAACATTCTTTGTCTTTGGCAACCTCACCAAGTTGAGGAATATTAGATTATATATATATATAGGGCTTAGATTTCAAAACTTCCCAGTCTAAATAACTAATTGTTTAAATTGAATTCAGTTTAAACAAAAAACGCGTGAATTTAGATATTGAGGGGGAAGTCTGAAACCAGGCTTATTTGCATTTTAGATTTAACCCCCACCCCACCCAGCCACCCTCTTTAGAAATTTCAAATGGCACCTCTATATTTTTATACTTAAATAATTATGAAAGAGCATTAAATTGTTTATACACCTCATTAATTTATTTCACATCTTTTGTTTTATATCGTTGCTCACAACCTCGGTTTTTGTTACTGTTAATTAGGCTGAAGCTTCAAATATCATTGAACATTTCTTGTAATAATTGTATTCGTGTATTAAATTATTGTAAAATGGTGTATACCCTTCAAGAGAAAATAGAAATCATATTTATTTATGGAGCTGAAAACCGTTTTGTTCGTCAGGTTTTCTTCAATGAAAATCGGTTCAACAATTTCATCCCCAAAAATTCCAGCCCACACATTGATCTTCTGAGGAAGCTGGGTATTATCTTCACAAAACACATGAAGATTTTCAATGTTACAGTACCTACAATTGTGTTTGTTGAAAACCCATTTAAGAAAAAAGTCGTTTCATCACTAGAGCAAATATTTTGTGTCAGATTTGGATCATCTTGAATTCTCTGAGACATTAGTTCACAAAATTCTCCTCTTCTAACAATGGTCCATGTTCGTCTGTATGAAAGGACCCATGCTCACACAAACGCCCAAAAATGGCTGCAAAGGTTTTGTGATTTGGGTGTTGCTGTCTGTCAGCATACGTGGCTCGGTAAATCCGAGGGATAGAATAAGCAAAGCAGAAGCCCAAATATTAGAAGAACATCTGCTCCATATGCGTTAATTTTCAATAAGAGCATCGCAGGCTATGTCTAGAACTGAATCTCTGTTTCCTAAGGCGAAAAGCTATCAGCTGTCTGAGCTATGCCTGGTCTAATAGGTCTAGGTGTTTAGGATGAGTGAACTAATTGGAATATTGTGTAGTTAGTCAGCAGACAACCATTCCTGACGTCGTTGTTACAACAGACTGTGAATCGTAGGTAACAGGTAATTCCGGATTGCGTTTATCGGAACATGTTTGTTATCAGGCAGCAAACGAGGGCGGTAGCTCAAGGTGACTTCATTCACATGAAAGTTGTCGCGCCCATGGCTCGTGATAAACAGTACAGGACTCTAATACAGTAATTACAAAATAAATTGATTAAATTTATTTTTATTTCAGGTTCTTTTGTTTTACAATTATTATCCTTTTCCTTTTTTTTTCTCTCAGATGTTCCTTCTTATCTTGCCATATTTCTGCTATTTTGTTTCGTCTATTTCCTTTCCAGCTTCTTTTCTTGTTTCTTTTTCTTCTGTTTCTTCTTTTTTTCCTATTTTTCGTCTACCTTTTTATCTTAATATCTCATTTTCTTCTCCTCCTGTTTTCTTTTCCAATTTTATTTTTCTTCCAATCTGTTTCCTATTCTGTTATATTTTATTTTCTTCTTCTAATGTTCTTTTCTCGTTTCTTTTTCCTCTCCATTCTCTAATATTTTCTTTTCTTCTTCTACTGCTCTTTTTCGTCTTTTCCTTTTCTCTAAATGTTTTCCCCTATTCTTTAATATTCTTTTTCCTTTATTTGACTATTGCCCTTTTCCCTGTTCATTTTTTCCTATTCTTTTTCTTCTCTTCTTATTTCCCCTCATCTTCTTTTTCTCCCTATTTTACGCTGTTAATTTGTCACAGATTTGATTTTTTGTTTTCCTCTCTGTTTCACATTTCGAAGCATTCTTTTTAACTTGTGTCTCTTCGTATTCTAGAACTTGCTTTGGAGCCCGAATCTTGGCATTCTGTCAAGATTTGTCCAAATTTCTTCATGTTTGTTAATTTGTAAGCTTCCTCATTCGATAGTTTTACACTAAGTTGGACGAGAATGATGCTCTGCTTACCTAATAAATTAATGTAGCGAAAAACTGACCTTTTTCATATTTAATATTAGTTTTATTGATGTATAAGGCGGCCGGGTAGCTCAGTTGGTAGAGCAGCTGGCTACGGACTGGAAGGTCCGGGGTTCGATCCCAGGTGGTGACAGGATTTTTTCTCGTTACCAAACTTTCAGAACGGCCCCGAGGTTCACTCAGCCTCCTATAAAATTGAGTACCGGGTCTTTCCCGGGGGTAAAAGGCGGTCAGAGCGTGGTGCCGACCACACCACCTCATTCTAGTGCCGAGGTCATGGAAAGCATGGGGCTCTACCTCCATGCCCCCCAAGTGCCTTCATGGCATGTTACGGGGATACCTTTACCTTTTACCTTTTTTATTGATGTATAATATCCCAGATCACATATAGATTGCTCATTCCTATGTTAAAATCGGTTGCACTTTGAAGAGAACAACCGCCAGGATCGCCACCCGTCCGTAAACGAACAAGAAATGACAGTACAGTCGCTAATGCAATTCAAATGGGAGTTATGACGTGACTCCTTGTGTAACAACTAGATGGCAGCATAGTAAACCTGACAAAAGTTGTTACCGTCAAAGTCTATAACGCAGAACAGTCTGGGTATATATGATCTAGGACAGTGGTCGTCAGCACTCGCTGAAATGTGCAAAGTGTAAGCGGTACCGTCCCGTGTGCACCGTCGTGCAACCGGAAGAGGTAGAGAGCGTACCCGCTAGCAGCTACTAGTGCACCATGGTGCACTGTGTTCTCTGCGGGTAAAAGATGCTAGCCCCTGGGTGCTCTGCGCTGACGACCCCTGATCTAGGATAATATGTTATTTCGGGAGAAGAGTTCGGGACAGAAGAAGATATGAGATGATAGACGATATTAAGCTGTATATAGATCATATGCGGAGACAGAGGAAGGCAGAAGATAGGAAAGATTGGAGAAAGCTGGGTTTGCAGTGAAAGACCTGTTCTTGGGCAGAATACTATATATGTATATATATATAACTATTTATTTATATACCGGTATTTATTTATTTATTTATTTATTTATTTATTTATTTATTTATTTATTTAATGTATGTGATAGTGAAATGATATTTTGCGAGATGAGGCCGAGAATTCCCCTTAAATTACCTGACATTCGCCTTACATTTGGGGAAAGCATCGGAAAAAACCCAATCTGGTAATCAGCCCAAGCGGGTATTGAACCCACGCCAGAGTGCAACTTCGAATCGGCAGGCAAGCGCCTCAGCCGACTGAGCTAAGACGGTGGCTCACGATAATAATAATAATAATAATAATAATAATAATAATAATGTATATAATATATTTTCTAGCACTATATCCTTTAGCACATTCTAGTTCCACTTTTATGAATCAACACTGCGGTATAGGCCTGCCTTCACAAACAGAAATCCCGGTCATTTGATCGGAATGGCGGAACTCCGACGCATAAGACAATATAAGACAGATTTAAGATAAGGAACACAGATTCGTAGAAAATATATTAAAACTAGTCTAAATTTGACTACCGGTAAGAGTGGTCGAATTTCAAATGGTAGAACATCGGCCACTCGTTTGGGTCAACTGCGCTGCTTCCAGAGTTGAAATCTGACGTAGGCAAGAAACGGCTTTTAAATTATTTTACCTGGAGTCTTCTCGCACAGCAGTCAAGTACTTTCAAGTGCCGTAAATCTACTATACGGGCCTTCCAAACTTACTTCTCTTCCGAAGGTAGCCTTGCTCATAATTTCAACCCTGAACCGGTTTCGAAGCCGCCAACTTCTGATGAAATGGCAATATTAGACTAACGATTAAGACTCCCCTATCAAAAATCGAATTCTGATGCGCTGAAAAAAAAGGAGTGAAGATAAAAGTGCGATAAAGATGAAAGAAATATTAAGACGCAGAAAACGAAAATGCCTGCGATATGTTTTAACACTAGAATCGTCAAATGACAAAAATAATTAGTTACCCCTATACCGACTGCATGCTGTCTAAATTACAGGATATTCTCCTTGTTCTGTGAGTAAAATGACACAAGTTCTTGAGGTGGGCACCAACTACGAGTCAGGGGGGCAAGGAAAAACACGAACATTGAGACAGAATTGTATGTCCACAGTTGTACAGGCTCGGTTGTTGTCCTTGGTCGGGTCGTAACTTCGTAGAAGGCATGTAATACTATACTTCTGATTGTTTATTTCTAGAAACGACGTGCATAATAAGACACTGCTTGTTTGTAGGATTCCTGAGCGAAATATACGACACACTCTGGCGTTAAAATAACAACCTGCAATTTCAAGTGTTTACTGCGTGGTCCAGGTTGCCAGATGCAAATAAAGTGATACTGAAAATCACGAAACCGCCCAGTAACATGCCACCAAAAGTCCACTCTCATTATATTGAAAGAATCTAAATAAACACCTGAACCTTAAAACAGCGAACTTTACGCTTACTTGTGCAATAAAATTTTCATGAAACATTTAATTCCTTCTTAATACCTCTATAATTTAGACACTTACATACATACATACATACATACATACATACATACATACATACATACATACATACATACATACATACATACATACATACATACATACATACAGTATTGTTTAAATTGTGGAAGAAAATACGAGTGTCTTCTTATTGTAGGCCCTACTTAATGCTGAAGTTTCTGGACATGATGAAGAACAATGTATGACTTGAGGCTTTCCCGGCGTTTGATGTAGAATAACTCTTCTCGGGTTCTCAGCCAGGTGAGTTGGAAATTAGCTTCCAAGCTTCAGGGAATGAAGAAGATGGCAGAGCTAGCCGTCGAAAGCTTGGAAGCTAATCTCCAACTCACCTGGCTGAGAACCCGAGAAGAGTTATTCTGTGATGAAGAACAGATCCGCCGTAGATGTAAGTATTTACGAGGCGCTGTGCCAAGCATACCCTATTCCTCATTTAAATTTTAGATAGAGAAATAGAAAAGAAATCTTACTACAAATATCTCAAAAGCATATTTTTACTTTGTGAACATTATTCTCGCTTTCCGCTTTTCTTTGAATTTTGAAATTCCGATTCAAACTTCGAAAATATATTCTTTTCTTCAGACGATTTACAAGCACTAGCACGAACACACACTTAGTTTTACAAAAATACCATCTTTTACTATAGCACTAAAGCCTGAAATATTTCTGACTGAGATTCTGGCTGTTGTATATACAGCAAAATTCCTCGTATCCGGCACCCAAATAACTGGCAATACCAAAAAACGGGATCTTTGGCTAGGCCAAAAAAAAAGTAATTCATGCGAAAGGGAAGAGTCGGACGAAGATGTCAGTGGTTTTCGTGGATCGCACATGCTGCATATTGTTTACTCTTTACATCGTTCACGCGTGAAAACATAGACAGAAAACCCCGTTATGTCCCTGGAGTAGATCGGGTAACATCGGTAAGCTTCACTTCGGCAGAGACGATATTTCTAAATTTACCACTTGAACTCGCCCGTTTCAAAGGAGTGTTGGACGAGTCTAAATAGGAAAATTTGAAATTCTCTGTTCCTACAGAGCGTAAAAGTTTCATTCGAGTGATAGAGTGATATATATGAACAAGAAGACATTAGAGATATGTTAAAGATGTTCAAATCATTGAGAACTACTTCATCTTCATAATTGCGACGTTGGCTAAACTGCTCTTCACGTCTCATGGCCGCTCTTTAAAATTGTCATAAGGTTACGAAAACATTTAGTATTTTTTACGCTATTATGTATTACAATAATTATGAACTGATGAATGTGCATTACCGTATTCAGTACTAAAAATAAACATTGTATGTATTTCAAAACTTTATTTTTAAATATTTATATGAAAATTACTAAATTTCAACATGGAAAAAAATGTTTGTGCAGTACAATATGTCTTTACATAACCTATAAACGCATTTTCCAATTATCCGGCAAAATCAGTTATCCGGCACTGGCTTTGTTCCACAGTTCCCGGATACGAGGAATTATATTGTACATCTATTGTTAGGCAGTAGGTCTAAATCTCACATGATATGTCAGAAGAAGAACAATTTGTTTGTATACATCTGAAGTCTGATTAGTGTTCAGATGTCAGCAACGTATGCAATGAAAGGGGAAAGGAACTGGCCATCCTACCCCTTATGTCCTGACTTAGTTGCCTCATGTGATGCCTGATTGGTGTCGCTCACGAGGTTCAAACTTTTCTTCGGACAGTTGACAAAACAACAAAGCTTGAATACGCAAAGAGCGTTTCCGAGTATAATATGTAATTTAACAATCTGAAAACGTTTTATTGCAAACGCTATCGCTTCTCGTAGTGGGGGTCGTTATAAATATGTTGTAGTAGTTGTTGCAAAACAAAAAAGCTATATTTAATTAATTTTAGGTCTCCTGGTCAGCATACCGGCTTCTAGATCTGGATGTCCGGGGTTCGATTCGCCAATTAATCAATCTTCAAATAAAGTAGCCTACAATATGTAAAGATTGTCGCTAGGCAGAAACCTGAACACTTTCAACGTCACATTGTTGATAAGTAATGCCATCTATGAGCTGAACGAAACAGCACTGAGAGATGCTAAAGAGTTAACAATGAATTAAAAAAAAAAAAGAACGAATAAATTTTGTTTCGTGTATTGTGATGAATCTTGGCATTATGAACATCATGACATAAATTTCCAGCAAAAGAATGGCCGGTTTCATTGCTGTAAGTACTGCATACCAGAGTTTATTTCCTAAGAAACACTCACAGCAACGTCATCGTCACCTTGATCTGCCACCTTCTGCTGCAATGCACTATCTCACATCCTCTTTTCGACATCCAGATACATTACACGCGTGATTTATTATGAAATAGAGTTCGGATGTAGGCTATTTTGTTTTTCATTATAATTATGTATTACTTTACTCGTGCATTTACTTACATATTCATGAATTAATTACTGAAAGCGCCACGCGTGAGGTAATGGCTGTCCTGATAATGTGTACAGTAAAATAATTTAATGTAAAAATGTTTATCTTAGGAGTCTTACGTAACAAATGTTTCGTTGTCGAATAAAGGTCACCAGTAGCTTCCAGTTGGTGGTTTTCATTTTCAAGTCTCTGACTAGAGTATTTTTGCGTTATAAAACAGATGCTCTTCCATGCTCTCCTTGCCGTTATAGCTGGCTTGCGATAATAACACCTTATAAATATAACTTACAAAATGTGACTTAGGCCTATGATGTAATGATATCATACTATACCCAGTAGACCTACTGGGTATGATATAATTATGACGTGACTACATCAGACAAAGTAGGAGTTGAGGCTTTCCCGGCGTTGGATATGGAATAAGTCTTCTCGGGTTCTCAGCCATTTGAGTTGTATACCGGCTAAACACGGTCCCATGGCACTTCAATCCCTGAAGAAAATGGTTGTAGTCATCGAAAGCTTGGAACCAACAATGAAACTCACCTGACTGAGATAATACAGATTACTTGATAGATGTATAAAGTGGTATAATGTGCGATACTTTGCGAAAGGATACGAATTGATGTAAAGCTATCCTATACGCTCGTATAATGTGAGATAGGTAGGCTTATAAGAAATATGTTGCATAAAACATAATAAAGATGAATATAATTTTATTATTTATATACAGTATATAATTATACACGTATGTATACATATATTATGATACGCCAAAATTTGATCATATGATACGATACTGTACAATAATACAATGGCTAGGACTGTGCTATAGGCCTACTATGGTATGATATGTGCCTTATGTAATACGATATTAACATTTTCGCGAGTGAAAGAGTACTTAAATTATCCTATTACCCACTTAATCGCAAACATCTACCTTTGTGGTCTCCGGGGCCTCTTCAACTTATCCCAAGGTAAAGATGTCACCGTACTCTGAAGGTTAGCGGGAACTTCCTTTTTATTTTAAAGCTAATAGCACTCAAGAATACTTGGAGTTTGTAGTCTGTACTCGCCAGAAACAAAAAGTCTCATGTTCCGTCCATCTTATGAGTTAGACGGAAATCGATAAAAATAGTTTCTTATATTTGAACGTCCTTCACATTTTACCATTGCGAGATCAACTTCACGAGTGTTGACAACGTTAACGATCACAACTTTCATATTTTACAGAAGTCGGACCCAGCATTTAAAATTTCTTCCGGAAACACAGATGGTAACCATGTGAATATAATGTACCTCTCTTCTCAGAGAGAGAGAGAGAGAGAGAGAGAGAGAGAGAGAGAGAGAGAGAGAGAGAGAGAGAGAGGAGAATAATAATAATAATAATAATAATAATAATAATAATAATAATAATAATAATAATAATATACAGATTTCTAATGTTTACACATCTTTCTGTGCCTAAAGTCTTAGGGCCATATTCATAGACATTCTTAGCGCGGGCTTCCGGTGGATGATCAGCGAACTAACGTTTTTCATATTCATAAACCAGTGTTAGCGATATGATATATGATATGATATGATATGATATGATATGATATGATATGATATGATATGATATGATATGATATGATATGAATCCTGTACAAGTAATCAGTCGATAGCCGGGGCTAGTTTAGCACGCTCGTAGCGCGAGTTAGCGAAATGTCTATGCATAGCACCCGTAAAATCTTATTCTTGTTCTCCACTCTTCTCCACCCATTCAGTCTGCATCTCTCATCCCTTTTCTGATCTCTTGTAACCATGAATTTCGAAGTCTCCCTTTCCTTCTTCTCCCAGGCGGACACCATTTCAGCACCATTTTAGGTAACCTTTCTTCTGGCATTCTTCTCACATGCCCATACCAGGTCAACTGCTTATATCTCGCATAATCTAAAACAGAATGTTCAATGTTCAATGTTCATTTCATCTCTTATAACTGTACTTATAATGTTTTCTATTTTTTTTTTATTTTAGTAGGTTATTTTACGACGCTTTATCAACATCTTAGGTTATTTAGCGTCTGAATGAGATGAAGGTGATAATGCCGGTGAAATGAGTCCGGGGTCCAACACCGAAAGTTACCCAGCATTTGTTCATATTGAGTTGAGGGAAAACTCCAGAAAAAACCTCAACTAGATAACTTGTCCCGACCGGGAATCGAACCCGGGCCACCTGGTTTCGCGGCTAGACGCGTTAACCGTTATTCCACAGGTGTGGATAATGTTTTCTAATTTCGAATGTCTCGCTGATCTTCTTAAAAAATTAATTTTTATTGTCATGAGTTTTGATGCTAACTTTTTATTAAATTTTCATGTTTCAGCACTATATGTAACAGTACTTTCGACTATATAATAATAATAATAATAATAATAATAATAATAATAATAATAATAATAATAATAATAAGAAATACGGTACTGTGCGTGCTCGACGTTCTTATATCAATTCAAAGATATTCCATTCATGCTGGATCAACCCTGTATTGACGACGTTTACGTTAAGAAGGGGAAAAAAGAGGAAAATTATTTTGGAATAACCGCTAACCACTGCCTATGAAGATCGTCGCTAAAAAGCAATGTGTAATCAGAGCGAGACCTAACCTCTCGTCGCTTTGCACATGGCATTTGTTTGCTCATTCAATGATGACGTTAACTGTGGAGGGAACCAAAGATCAAGGCCACCTTGTTTACGAGTTCCCTATTACCGTGAATTACTATACTCACAGCTATCATTACCCCTCTATACACTTCTTTTGTTCTCGTATCGGATTCTGCGAACTGTAAATTTACACATAAGCCTATCGTAATTCTATGTGACAGGGTTCTTCATCGCATTTCTGCGGGGCCATCCCCAGCGGCAAGACTGTAAAAACCAATAAACAAAAGTCTCTGCTTGGCTCCCAAATGTCAAAGAGGGACAGTGACCGCTTGACATTTCAGTTTTCAGGATATTGCAGTAAACATTGTCATATTATGAAGCATGCATTTGTCAGTAACTTTTTATCGAGTCTTAACATTTTCCGAACTCTGTTCAGAAGCAAGTCTGTTTTTTGCAAATTAAGCTTTCAGGAATAACTCCCTGTAAAGTTAATTTGAATAATTTCGAGGGAAAAATTGTTCCGGGGCCGGGTATCGAACCCGGGACCTTTGGTTAAACGTACCAACGCTCTCCCACTGAGCTACCCGGGAACTCTACCCGACACCGATCCAATTTTTCCCTCTATATCCACAGACCTCAAAGGTCCCGGGTTCGATACCCGGCCCCGGAACAATTTTTCCCTCGAAATTATTCAAATTAACTTTACAGGGAGTTATTCCTGAAAGCTTAATTTGCATAATACACGTCACTGTACGTAACAGAAAACCACAATTTAAAAGTCACACAGAGTTAGTGTGCACTCAAATGTTGGTTGCTTGACGGTTGTCAGCCCACTTTGAGGTCTGTGGATATAGAGGGAAAAATTGGATCGGTGTCGGGTAGAGTTCCCGGGTAGCTCAGTGGGAGAGCGTTGGTACGTTTAACCAAAGGTCCCGGGTTCGATACCCGGCCCCGGAACAATTTTTCCCTCGAAATTATTCAAGTCTGTTTTTGTACACAATGTATCACTAAGTACTTGGAAAACCGACCATTGCATTGGTCGGTAAAGGGAGGACATACAAATAGTTATATTTTGCTATGGTATTTTCCAAGGTTTTTTGTGCATTAAACTTATAGTAATAACTTTGAAACGAAACTTTATTCTTATCGGAACATATATAAAACATACAACACATGATAATCAGGGCGCGAATTAAGATTTCTGATGAGGGTGGGATAGAATCCTAGATATAGAATACCATACATAAAATTATTATTATCCTCATTCAATACTCAGTCGCATTGAGTTGCTTGTCTTGCATCTTGATTATAATAATAATTATATCCATGAGCAGGCTTAAGATAAGATGTGTAATTCCTAAGTTATTGATTGTTGTCAGCTTGCTGGTGATGGTAATACATCAATATTATTTTTCTATACATCTTGATTACATAGCTTTTAACACTGTATTACTTCGGAATATGTATGATAAGAACTTTCTTGTGTTAAATATTAATGTATCTTGTTAACATGTTTCGACCTATTTTCGGTCATCTTCGGTACTGGTCGTTGTTGGTCTTGGCGCCTCTTGTTTCCTGTGTGGGTGCGTTCGTAGTGTATAGTCAAAGAGTGTATGTGTCTTGAAGTTGAGTTGTGTGTTGAGAATATCGTTGGGGTGGCAGGAATATTATTTTCTTTGCTTACTTTATACTGTACTTCATAAAGTATACTCGTATTAAAACAATTATATTTTGTGAAGGGAGGATAGAAGTTATCCCTGGCAGAGATGTTAATTTGAATTTATGAGAGGCGATAACTTTCCAACAGGGGAGGGAAATTCCCCCCCCCCCGTTAATTCGCACCCTGATGATAATGATAAATTATACAGTACCTACACACCTGAAAAACCGATCATCTATCGGTAAAGGAAGACTGACATAATTTTTTTTTACATGTTATGTTATTTCGAAAACTGTTAATAACTACGTAAGTCAAAATCATCAAGATTAGAATGAAGCAGAGAACCTTATTCTCTGTAGCCATTCATTTTTGAAGTTGTCCGTGTTGTCGGTCCAACTGAACTGCTTTCTTTCTTTCTTTCTTTCTTTCTTTCTTTCTTTCTTTCTTTCTTTCTTTCTTTCTTTCTTTCTTTCTTTCTTTCTTTCTTTATAGTCGAGTTCCGTAGGTAATTCAAAAGGACTCATTCGAAGAGTTAAATATGAATTCATTCACGTATAAGTGTTTCGTAAATTGCTTTTTGTTTGAGTTCTAAATGTGCTCCTTTAATTTCTTTCATTATTATTAGTAGATTTATTAATTCATAGAAATCAATCTGGTTATTTAACCTCCTAAATCTGATACTATTATTATATTATTATGATGTACCGAAGTACGTATGATATTTCCGTGCAGGAATTCTGCGTTACCATATGATCCATCCATTATCTCCTAAATCTTGTTAACTATTTAACCCCTAAATGAGTTTCCCCAAAGCTGAGGTCTAGGTAAATCGCTTTGTTGCACCCTGAAACGATAGATTAAAGCCATTTCATAAAAAATTGGTTATTTTATGACGCTTTATCCAGTGCTGTGGTTATCTAGTGTCTAAATGAGATGAAGGGATATAATGTCAGCGAAATGAGTCCGGGGTCTAGCGCCGAAAGTTTGCTCTTAATGGGTTGAGGGAAAACTCTGGAAAAAACCTCAACCAGGTAACTTGTCCCAACCAGGATTTGAACCCAGACCCGCTCGTTTCACGTCAGGCATGCTAAGCGTTACTGCTCAGCGGTGGACTCATCAAAATTCTTAGGCCTGTCCACCTGTGGAGTAACGGTTAGCGCGTCTGGCCGCGAAACCAGGTGGCCCGGGTTCGATTCCCGGTCGGGGCAAGTTACCTGGTTGAGGTTTTTTCCGGGGTTTTCCTCAAGCCAATATGTGCAAATGCTGGGTAGCTTTCGGTGCTGGATCCCGGACTCATTTCACCGGCATTATCACCTTCAGCTCATTCAGACGCTAAATAGCCTAAGATGTTGATAAAGCGTCCTAAAATAACCTACTAAAATAAAAATTCTTACGCCTGTTTTCAAGAGAACATTTACAAATAGACAAGGATTGCTCGATTAATATAATTAATTTGTACAATTTCTAAATCTCTCTGAGGGGCGAAGTTCATCTTTGACATGTCTGGTTTAGAGATCCGACATCGTGTTGATATCTCGTCACAAGAGGCCCACTAAATATTTAAATAATTGCAATTACTTCAGAGGAAAAAAAAAAACGTTTATCTATAGTAAAACGTCTAACAAAACAAAAGGGAATGAAAAACATATGTAAGAAAGAGAGAACTGCAGAAGATATTATGGAACTGGTGAAAAGGTGAGAGGAGAAGACAGATAAGAGGGGAGAAGTGAGGAGACGAGGAAAAATTAAAATCAACCTTGAGCAAGATGGTAAAGCCTTGGTTTTTCTGAACCGACGCATGCGAGGTGCGAGGCCCGCCTCACACAAATCGGACTACAGGAGAGATAATGAGTGGTTTCTATAACTGCGAGATGCGAGGTCTGCGCGCCTCGCAGTTATAGAAATCACTCACTTTCTCTCCTGTATACCGCATTTGTGCGAGGCGGGCCTCGCACCTCGCATCTAGCATGCGTCGCGTCGGTTCAGAAAAACCAAGGCTTTAGAGCCTCGTTACGGAATCGGCAATAGGGTCCTCCGATTTTCAACACATGTGCATAAAGCTCCGCTGATAAACCTTCGAAGTTTGAGAGAATACGTATAGGAGAGAAGAAAGGAGAAAAAAAAATTAGGAATAAAAATATCGTTGCCATAAATTTAAAAGAACGAAACCACTAATAATTTAATAAAATTAGTATGAAGTTGACACATATCTACTGCCTCATTATACGTTTTACACTTTTCATAATAATTCGTTTCTTTTATCACTCTACGAATGACATTCCTGTTTTTAAAAGAAACACAAATAATCCTAAAATTATTCTTCTGAGATATTTACGACTGATGTCATCTCCTCACACCCATTCGCCATTCGTCTCTATCTTCATAATTAACATCCTTAAGTTGGTTGAAATTTAACGAATTCGTAACACTCCATTGGTGAATTGGTCACATGAGCGAAATAGTCAAGAAGATAGCGTAAGGGTTAATTTGAGCATGGTTTTCGTTTTCGCTTTCTCATTTCAAGGAGATCAATATTGTTAACAACGAAATAAAATAAGTTAATTTCGCACTGTTTAATAATGAGCTTTGTCCCATCCCAACCATTCACTAAAACCGCCACTGATTACTGCTTTTCTTGAGTTGTGAAGCATTGTGAGAACGCATTTATTTTGTTGCAAGAACATTTTATGCTGAGCGCCCAATTTATTTTTATGGTTACAAATGCTGAAAAATCGTAAAAAAGTACCTACTAGTTAAAATGAAATCGAATGTTCCTTGACTTGCATTGCAAGGGGATGTTATAAGTTCACAGACCCCAAGTTAAGGAATCCTAATGTATATATTATCAATTATATAGCTACTTATATATAAATATAAGACTCCGAAACGGGAAAGTCAAATTAACAAGACTTTGATGATGTTGGAAACAAAAACGGGTTCGAAGAAGTGCGAATCATTGTTATTACAACCAAGTTTATATAATGTACGAAATATTAATTTTCCCCATGTATGTAAGATGTTTGTAATTAGATATGATCACTTTTGAACTAATATTTCACACATACACCAGCGTAGAATAGATAATGTAGTTGAAACTTCGTATTTTCGGTCGAGCAAGCTCGTCCGCCTCTTTAGCTCAGTGGCAGAGCACTGGTCTCGTAAACCAGGGGTCGTGAGTTCAAACCTCACAGGAGGCATAAAATTTTTATTACTTTTATATTACATGTCCTTGATGTGAATTTATGTTTACTTTAGTTTTCAAGTTTATCAGATCAAGTTTTAATGTGTTTTTTTAATCGATTAAATATACGGAGAGATTGACGTGGACATGAACTTGCTATAGTCTACACAGCTATTTAGCAACGGATGTGGTGTGACTAAAGTCATAGAAAAGCAATGTTCGAGTCCGAGTAAGATATAAAATCTGTATAGCATTGTAATATTCATATTATTAAAAAATACCAACAAAATTACAACGCTATTAAAATAAAGTGGTACGTAGGCCTACAGTATTCTTTGTTAGAAGCCACACATCGTCACTGTCAACAACCGTTCATGAGTTTATGAGGTTTATATCCAGTGCAGTGGTAAAGTATACGCACACGGCAGTGTACGTCACATATCCTCTGCTTACTGTATGCTATGTAGGCTGCAGGCGTGACCAATGGATAATGAGACGAACTCCTGCTCAGAGGTTGCATTCAGGCGCGTGGGTTCGAATCCTTATTGCGTTTATTCGCCCTCCCCAGATTTTTCCAATTGCATGGTGAATGTCAGATAATCCTATGGTGAATCCTCGGACATATCTCACCAAAATATCGTTCGCTGTCAGTATTTCCGCCGAAGCTAAAACTGCGTAGGCCTACTCGATACAACGCCGTTAAAATAGCCTCTATACTTAATTTAATGTGTTCCTTCTGTTTATTCTCCAAATGTTTGGGAGGCGAGTAACTTGTGGGAATTAATCGTCACATGAAAATGCAATCAGCTCTCCTTGTTCTCCTTATATTACCCTTATTCCCCTTGTATTCCCGTTGCTATTTTTGTATTCACCTTGTATTCTTTGTATTCCCCCTGTTCTACTTATATTTATTTTGTTCTCGTATTTCCCTTGTTCTTTTTTATTCTCCTTGTCGTCTATGTATTCCCTTGTTATCCTTGTCTTCCCGCTGTTCTCCTTGAATTCCCTTTGTTCTCGTTGTAATTGCCTTCTTCTCATATTAGTTTCCTTGTTCTCGTTTTAGTTTCCTTGTTATCCCTTTATTCACTCTGTTCTTTTTGCATTTCCCTTGTTTTCCATTTATCACCCTTGTTCTCCTTTCAGTCCCCTTATTCTCCTTGTATTTTATTTGTTCTCCTTGTATCCCTCTTGTTCTCCCTGCGTTCTCTTTGTTCTCATTGTATTTCCTCTCTTATCCTAGTATTCCCATTCTCCTGTTTTTCCCCTTATTCTCCTTGTATTCCCAATGTTCTCCTTGTCGCCCTCTTGTTCTCCTTATCTCTACTTGTGCTCCTTGTTACCTCTGTTCGTTCTCCTTGTTATCCTTGTTGTCTTCTTGTATTTCCCTTTATCTCCTTGCCGCTCCTTTCTCTTTCTCCTTATATTCATCCTAGTGATCCCCTTGTTCTCCTTACCTTCCCTCTTATTCGCTTGTCTTCCCCTTGCTCTCCTTATCTCCCCATTTTCTTCTTGTAGTCCCTCTTGCTCTCCTTGTATTCCCCTTTGTCCTCCTTTGTATGCTCCTTGTTCTCCTTATATCACTCTTGTTCTCTTCTCCCAGTATTCCTCCTTTTCTCCTTATAGTCACCTTATATATCACAACCACACGTAGTTCTACGTAAAGGTATGCAGCACAGTAAATTTACGCACCTTTCAATTTTTTGTTCTTTTTCTATCTTAAAAAAAATTAATAAATGACACCATAAAACTATTCATTACCCAGAAACATGTCTTATTTCTGTGCATTACTTCGTCCTGGTGTGAAGAGTGTGATACGTGTTATAATATTACGTATTACCTTTTTTTTTACGTTTGTTATCGGAGTTGCTACAATGATAGAAAGTCCAATCACCTTCTCGCAATATTTTTTAGTGATGTGGCTATATGGCAGAGCCAACACTTTTTGAGATGGGCAGCCTCTTTCCGTATACTTCACTAATTTATTACATTGCTTTGTCATGCTTTTACGTAATTCAGTTTTCTGGAGGAAATATTATAAACAAGGCTAAAATTTTAACATACATAACCTAGTAGTGAGAAGTATTTAACTCTGTGGTGCAGAAGCAGAAGCATACACCTGAAACGAAAACACAATAATAAATCGATTGCAAGTAATTTATTAGAGACGGATAGCGATTATGCAAAATGTCGTATACATGAGCCGTATCTTGAGCAAACAGTTCGGGATGAACGAACGGCCATCAGAATTAAGTTCGGAAGAAAATATACACTCAAAATCCCGCCAAATACACACCATAAATCTGTGCCCAAATCAATTTATTTTTCGAATCATAGGTTGCACTTGCCCACTTTCAGAATACTCAGTGCTTTCTTTTGTCTGGATTACCTAGAATAATTTACTTTCATCGCAGAGTACGGCGCGAATCGAAGTCACATGGTTGTCTTGGTCTAGTCATGGCCATCTTAACAATCACCTAATATAAATACATGTTCAGAGTTCTAAAAAAAAATAAAGGAATTACTATATTAAACTCATGTTAAAGGTGCATTTGTATATAAACTTAGTCAATGTTGGCCATGTTATGACTAAGAATGTGATGTCACACCGTAGCCTGTCCACGATTTTCATCGCATGTGACGATCCTATTTCAAAATCGACCAGCTAAGGAATTTAGGAGAATCTCGCGACATATGTCAAACCGAATGTGCTTGTGAATGAATCAATTCGCATGGATCTTGTCAGTTACTCGTAAATTGAAACCTTCGCAAGTGATACAAAAGAGTTGATTGCGAAACGCGAAATTTTGTGTTCAGCTGTTGGGTTCTTGATAATGGAGTGCACTTCATAAGCCTCGTTGCAACGAGACTACTTTGCGAACAGCTAGTACTTGCTACAAATAAACTAGCAACCAATTGCCAGTAATCTTGATTGAAGTGCTGGCTGATATGTACAGTCTTAGACACAAAAAATGACCGATCTTCTGTAGAGTGAATTTGTTTAAGTCCACTTCGGGCAGCGCCTGGCTCACATGAATAGGGAAAGGATGTTTATTTTTCACCTAATTTAAGGGGAGAGGATGGCATTTTTTTTTAACTTTTTTCCTATTTAATGTAAAGTATTAATTTTTTGTATGTAGAGAGCTCATAGCTGTAGGAACTCAACCAAATATAAATATTTCGAAAAAAAAAAAAAAAAATATATATATATATATATATATATATATATATATATCTTGTCAGTTACTCGTGTATATATATATATATATATATATATATATATATATTTGGAGGCCCAAATTTGAAAAAAAATATATATATATATATATATATATATATATATATATATATATATATATATATATACCCAATGCAGGATTGTACTAAAACCGATATATCTAAACCGTTTTTAAAGATAGATTCAAACTTTTTTTGCAATGTATTTGCAAAAGCATGTTCTACAAACTGTCTGTAACAGAATTTTGATATTAGTCCCTATGTTTGTAAAATAAACAATTAAAATTTAATAACAATTTTCTGATTTCCTTTCTTGCAAATAAGCAGACGTATTTTTTAAATGAAATCAATTAACAAAATTCTGTTACAGAGAAACGTTTCCTAATAGTCTGAACAATGTGTGTTATAAATTTCATGCCTGTATCTTTAATAGTTCAGAAATTATATCCATTTTTGTCTCGCAATGTAACAAAAAAAATGAGGTTACTGGAAACCGATCAAAGGGGGCGTGTGATTTAAAAATCCATAACGCAGGAAGTTTAAAAATGACGTCTCAACATCCAATAAGGGCAAAAATACCCACAAAATGTTATGCAATGTATTCCACACATATTAAAGAGTATTTTAAAGAGAAAAAAAAGTTTTTCTTTTGAAAATTTAATTTACCGGAAACAACAATAAAAGTGGGCGAGTGATTTAAAAACCCATAACGCAGGAAGATTAAAAATGGCGACTCAACATCCGATAAGGGCACAAATACCCACAAATGTTATGCTATGCCTTCCACACATGCCACAGAGTATTTTAAAGATTTTTTTTTTAATTTACTCATTTTTCACCAAAAAAATATCATCCTCTCCCCTTAATGCTTGAATATATTGTCTTCGTTATAGATTATTCATAACACTTCACCTATAATCCGTGGCGCTACAGCCCATGAAGGGCCAAGATCGACCAACCGGCTGCTGGCCTCACGGCCACATGCCGAAGGAGAGGTGGACGATCATCGAACCAGACTGAAGGTATCGTGTGGTTAACACGATGAGACCCCCAGCCATTATAGCTGGTTTGCGTAACCGGATTTCGCTACCTATCGTAGCTCCCCAAGTGCATCACGATGCTGGGTGGGCACCGGTCCCATACACTGGCTGAAATTTCATGAGAAAATTTCTTCCTCCATGAGGACTCGAACCAGCGCGCATTCCGTGACGCGAGTCCTAGGCAGGATGCCTTACACCACGACGCCACGGCGCGGGACACTCCACCTATAAACAGATATAAAATGCAAAGAACAAACGAAACAAAGGAAAAACAGAGCGTAGTCGTGCGTAAGAAATTCCTTCACGTGTAAACCTACGCTCTCACGGAATCAACCGAAGTCTTCCGAAGGGGACTTAGCTTATGGCTGCCGGTCATTTTTTGTGTCTAGGGCTGTATATCTATTACCAGACAGTATGTCTCACTTGACGACATGTGTCAGAGGAAAAACAATTATTGTTTGCATACATCTGAAGATAGTGATTAGTATAATATGTAGCTAGTCGGCAGTGTATGTATGCAAGGATGGGGGAAAGGAACTGGCCACCCTACCCCATTATCTCCTGGCCTAGTTACCTCATGAATGATGCCTTGCTGATGTCACTTGGGTCCACATCGGTCTTCGGACAGTTGACTAAACAACAATTGCCAGTAAATAGGGTACTGCGTACAGAAAATGTCCGACATTGGTAAAGTTATTGATACTGCTGTAATTATATTACGTAAAAACTAAGGCAAATAATAATACTTACTTACTGGCTTTTAAGGACCCCGGAATTTCATTGGCGCCCTCACATAAGCCGCCGTTGGTCCCTATTCTGAGCAAGATTAATCCAGTCTCTACCATCATATCCCACCTCCCTCAAATCCATTTTAATATTATCTTCCCATCTACATCTCGGCCTCCCCAAAGGTCTTTTTCCCTCCAGCCTCCCAACTAACACTCTATATGCATTTCTGGATTCGTCCATACGTGCTACATGCCCTGCCCATCCCAAACGTCTGGATTTAATGTTACTAATTATATCAGGTGAAGAATACAATGCGTGCAGTTCTGTGTTGTGTAACTTTCTCCATTCTCCTGTAACTTCATCCCTCTAAGCCCCAAATATTTTCCTAAGCACCTTATTCACAAACACCCTTAACCTCTGTTCCTCTCTCAAAGTGAGAGTCCAAGTTTCACAACCATACAGAACAACCGGTAATATAATTATTTTATAATTTCTAACTTTCAGATTTTTTTTATAGCAGACTGGATGATAAAAGCTTCTCAACCGAATAATAACAGGCATTTCCCATATTTATTCTGCGTTTAATTTCCTCCCGAATATCATTTATATTTGTTACTATTGCTCCCAGGTATTTGAATTTTTCCACCTCTTCAAAGGATAAATTTCAAATTTTTATATTCCCATTTCGTACAAGATTCTGGTCACGAGACATAATCATATATTTGTTAATAATAATAATAATAATAATAATAATAATAATAATAATAATAGTAATAATAATAATAGTAGTAGTAGTAGTAGTAATAATAATAATAATAATAATAATAATAATAATAATAATAATAATAAACGTACAAAGCGTGTAAAGTGCAGAAACTGCATTGCTCGTAGACAAAAGCATGATGTATCAAATACTCTGCTTCGCGAGTTAGCAATTGAAGATCCACAAGATTATGGAAGACACCTCAGATTGAACGTGGAGGGATTTGAAGAGCCTTGGCATCATCATATTTATTATAACTCCGACCGAGATTTATCTCTCAGATTGGTGTCAGGTTAATAGAAACTTTTGAACCAAGCCCATGCAGTGTTTACTGTGTGTATATTACGCATAAATTCTTCAATTTTATACTTTCTTGGAAGCTGTTTTTGCATTTAAGACGTTTTATAATAATTCCAAAAAAATGTGCGTGAATCGTTGTTTTCAATACCTTTATTAGTTCCTCTCTATTGCTTTCTTCCTTTTCTCACTTATTCTCCTTTCTTACTTTTTTGTGTTTATTTTCCTATTTACTTTTCTCCCTTTCTCTTTACGTTTCTTTAACGGGTATTACTTTTATTTCTATTTTATTCTTTGATTCTTAAGTTTTCTTCTCTTTTTTTGGTTTTCTTCGCGTCACTTTATTTTTCTTTCTCATACTTTTAATTTCCGTTTTATTATAATTTTGTTTCCTCCCTCTTATTCCTTTTGTTTTGTACTACTTATTACTCTTTCTTTTATTTTCTTATTCTGCGAAGTACAGCGAGAAACTATAAATGTGCCGTTCAGAGCAGAAGTGGTGTAAGTCAAAAATGGGTAGTGAGAGTTAAGGTAAACATTCAGTAAAATACAGCGCAAAGAAGCAATTAATATTCAATTTATTTAAACTATTAGTAGTCAGTTAATAGCATATTCAATTTATTTAAACTATTAGTAGTCAGTTAATAGCAAGAAGAACATATTAATTGCTACTTTGCGCTGTATTGTACAGAATTTTTACTCTAAACCTCATTACCCAATTTTGACTTACATCACTTTTGCTCTGAACGGCTCAAATATTGTAGTCTACTGTAAAATAAAATTTAGTGATTTTCGAAGGGAAACATGTTCTCGGATTCCTACGATTTAGAGATTAACGAGAGAAAAAAATTCTCAGATTCCTACCATAGAGAAAGTGCTCTCGTGATGTTGTATGTGTGTACAGCGATTTCTCCTCAAATATTGGACGAACTTAGCTCATATTCAGTATCTACCAGTCTACTACTTAAATCAACCGGGAATGTTGACAAGAAACGTAATAAATTTTAGCAAAAGACTAATAGATTATAGAATACAAATATAATATAGGCTGATTAATTCATACACATAGCCTATAAATTTATTTAATTAAATTGAAGACATTAACACGTTTCTAATTTTCTTGTTATATGTTAGTGGGTTACATGTTAGAAGTTCTGGGAGTAATTTAGCTAAAGAATTATACAACCGAGTCGGCCTGGTTGGCGAGTTGGTATAGCGTGGCCTTCTATGCCCGAGGTTGCGGGTTCGATCCCGGGCAAGGTCGATGGCATTTAAGTGTGCTTAAATGCGACAGGCTCATGTCAGTAGATTTACTGACAATCTACTGACATGTAAAAGAATTCCTGCGGGACAAAATTTCGGCACACCGGCGACGCTGATATAACCTCGGCAGTTGCGAGCGTCGTTAAATAAAACATAACATTTATACAACCGAGGACCAAAATTAATGCTATGCTTTAAGGCTGGTTCACAATAAACCGTGAACGGAAACGATAACGAGAACGGAAATATTGTTAAAATAAATGTATTTAAATTTGAGCATTCTCAATTAACTATTGTAAATGCTCACATTTAAAAACATTTATTTTAACATTATTTCTGTTGTTGTTCTTGTTGTCGTTTCCGTTTCCGGTTTATTGTGAACCAGCCTTTAGACCAGCAGATGTGAAATATTTAGGTTCTACTAATGTTGGATTATTATTTCGTCTTGTGTCTTGATTATGTGCCTGTAATAAACTATTCTCCAACCAGGAGATCAACCGTGAAAGGAATGTGCTTACTATTGCGTCATCTATTGGAGCGAAGTAGATAATATTATAGTTATAACGTCAGTTTAAAAACCATGCGCTCTCCTGCATATGTTATTTCCTGTATGGAGGGATTAAAAGACCAGTAGATTAACAGTGATCTAATTTTGTAACTTGGGTAGTATAAATATGTGTATCAATGTTATCATTTGTGCTGTGAGAGCTGGCCAATAGAGATACGAGTACCCACGTGTGTGACCTTATGACATCTTATGACATCAACATTCATTCACAGCATTACTCCGCTCCGTCACATTCCCCAGAGACTTTCTCGTGGTTGGAGTACAGAACTTATTACGATTTTTAAGATAAAATTTTAACAGAGTATATTTATAAATTTGTTCAATATTAAATACATTAAATTCATAATAAATTAATTTAGTTGGATAATCAAAGCGTTTCTTCAACAAATTTCAATTATTCGTTTTTGTAGTAAATTTAACGGGCTAAGATTAATTTTTGTAATTCCACCCCAAACAATAATACCATATTGAATGATGTACTGAAAAATGGCCAAATAAACATTTCGTAGAACTATAATGGGTAAGTAGCTTCGAAATGAGGGTTGAAGAAAATGAACTATAAACGGGGATATCATTGGTATTAGGAACTGAACATATTAGGAACATAAAAATGTATAAGAATCTAAGACAATCTTCATGTAACTTAGTTTATATTTATTTGTTACTTCTTCAGTTTCTTTTCTTCCTCTCCTTTGTCCTTTTCTTGTGTATTTGTGTTCTATCTTCTTTTTCTTGCTTTCTTTGTTTTTCATTTTCTTTTCTTCTCTCTTTGCTTCTCCTTTTCGTTTTCTCTCTTTCTTTCCCACTCAGTGGGTCAGGCGCCATCTCCTTATTGCGTAATGTTTTTGTTTGTTCCAGTCGCTATGGTGGGTGATTAGCGATGCTGTTAAATTGACTGTGGAATTTTTGGCAACGTTTTTCCTCCTTCAAACGACCGACTGTCGCTCGCCTTCAAGGTTGCTTTTTGTTGCTCCTCCTCTCCGATTCCTGTTCTGGGAACTGCCACCACTCTGCATCCGGGTCTTGTTGCCCTTGACTCTCAAGACCTCCCCCTCTACCCCACCGACAATCTCTTCAAGCCAGCATCCCCATCTCAATACTCAATAGTGCTTATTTTGGAAATCAGCATTTCAATAACAAACAATTCAACGTGCGCCGTATTTCAATCGTAAACTGCACTCCAACGTAGTAGGCCTATTGTTGAAATGTGAACGTGTACTCGCGCAGTTTCAGCTGTTTATGTTACCAGATTCTTCTGTGTCGTCATCATCCTTTTATGTTTTATGTCATGTGACATTTTACTGTCCAAATTCAGAGAGACTTGTCTTATTTTGAATAAATTCTAGAGTTTGTTTTATTCTACGGATCGTAATATACTGTAATTGATTGAAATTTACTAGATACAATGAAGTAGTATCGGGCTCTTCATGTCCTTAATAGAAGGGTATCGGAGTACCGATATTTCGAAATGTAATTGAGTGTGATCCCAAAATGCGTTGAGTCCATTTTTATGAAAGGACTGCGCTAATTTTTTATACACTGTTCTACGGACTGAGCGAGTTTTCAAGTGATATGCACAATAACACAAACTTTTAGACAAGAAATGGCGTTGTTTTAGATAGATAGATAGATAGATAGATAGATAGATAGATAGATAGATAGATAGATAGATAGATAGATAGATAGATAGATAGATAGCTAGGTAGGTAGGTAGGTCGGTCGGTGGGTGGGTGGATGGGTGGATGGATGGATGGATGGATGGATGGATGGATGGATGGATGGATGGATAGATGGATAGATAGATAGATAGATAGATAGATAGATAGATAGATAGATAGATAGATAGATAGATAGATAGATAGATAGATAGATAGATAGATAGATAGATAGATAGATAGATAGATAGATAGATAGATAGATAGACTTATTCGTTCCATAATATTCTTTCATTTGCTTTATAGCATAGAGTAAAGAACAATTCCAATTCATACGTTTAACATAAAAAATGCAAATATGAAATGAAATATGTATAGAATTAATACCTTAATAACAATAACATATTATACAAAGCAGTATGTTTACCATGTAATAGTATTAAATATTTACATAGTACTGTGAAATGTCAAGAATTCATTTACAGAATAGAAAGTATGAGATATTAAGTAATTTTTTAGTTTTACCTTAAATAATGCAGGGTTTTGACTATGATTCTTAATGTCTTCAGGAAGACTATAGAACATTTTTATCGTCATGTAACGTACTCCCCTTTGATAGGATGATAAATTTAATGGTGGCGTATGGAAATCATTCTTTCTGCGGGTATTTATACTATGTATGGCTGAATTACTTGGAAAATTTTCTTTATTACATAAGAGGAAATTTATTAAAGAGTATATGTACTGATTTGTTAAGGTCAGAATCTCTAATTTTTTTTTTAAATAATCTACACGGTTCTCTAGCCTTTGCTCCAACTATTATTCTAAAGGCTCTTTTTTGTAATAAAAATATATTTTTACTATTTGCAGAATTTCACCAAAATATTATTCCGTAGGACATAATGGAATGAAAATAGGCAAAATATATTGTCTTTAAGATACTACTGTTTAGAAATTGTTGTAAAGACCTAATTGCGAAGCATGCTGAGCTAAGTTTGGGGGTTATTTCTTTAATATGATATTTCCAATTTAATGTATGCAAACCAATAAATTTGGTTGTTAATATTTTTAGTAGAGGTATATTATTGATAGTTGTGTCTAATGTTTCAGAGATTAAATTTGAAGTGGTTTTAAATTGAATTATGTTAGTTTTATTAATGTTTAATGGTAGTTTATTGGTTAGAAGAAAACAAGCTTAAAATACAATAATAGAAGTCTCAAACATAATCATATGTACATATGAATCATAAAAAATGGCCAAATGGACTGAGCAAGTTTTGGAATCACACTCTTGAATTGCATTTTCCTTTTAATTTTATACTCATTCTAGTATCCTTCTTCTTTCACTTTTGTCCTTTCGGGCGTTGGGTTTCCTTAGCCAGTCGTGATCAATTTAATGTATTTTTACCCTATCTTGTGTTAGTCTTTTTGTTTCCTGCAGGGTCTTTGCTCTATTACTTACTAATTTTTCTATGTATCCTTCCCATTGTATTCTCGGTCACTCTCTTCCTCTATTTCCTTCCACTCTAGCCTCCCAAATCTGTTCTGGTTTGGGGTGACCAGATTGACGACGATAAAAAAGAGGACACAAAGCTTAAAAGACGAGGATATTGTTCGAAAAAAAATAAGACAGAAAATATGTACTTAGATTTAGGCTTTATTATACTTTAAATTACGTCAATATCTTCTTTATTGTAAAATATTTACAGTACAGATTTGGCTTATATCATATTAAAAGTATGTTAATATCTATTTTATTACAAAATAATTATGAGAAAACTTAATAATAATGATTTTACAGTTAGCTACATATGAAAGTCATGGGAACTGTAATAAAATTATTAAAGATGTCAGAAAATTTCTATTTAGATTTACATTCACTCCTCGATTTACTAGCTACCTCTGAGCAACGACCATAATAAGGAGGAGCAAAGGGAATTATAATCGTTGGCAAAGAGTATATTCCGTCGAAGCTGCTGCCACCTACAGGCAAATTAATTGAAAAGGTGTCAAATCAGATAATTTCAAAATATCAGGCATACAAATTACGAAAAGGATGACATTTCTTGATTTTTTTTTTAAATCCGCCAGGACCCCGGACAAAGGCCTAAAAAGGAGGACATGTCCGGGCAAAAGAGGACGTCTGGTCACCCTATTTTGGTTTCATATCACTATCCATTCTGCTTACGTAGCAAACCATCTCAGTTCGTTTGTGTCTATTATTTCTGTTGCTGGTTCTTGATTTAATGTTTTTCTTATATGGCTGTTTGTCATTGTATAAATTTTTTATCTTCCTCTGCATTTACGAAGGTATCTAATCATTTCTACACATGTAATTTTGCTTTCGTGTTTCTTCAACATTGCTCAGCTTTCTGAATCTCGGAAGCTATATTGTGTGTCTTTGGCTATTCGAATTTTAGTATTATTGTTGAATTATTTCTTTGCTGTCAATATAATGCTTTATTTGATAGTAAATTTGGTTTGCTTTGTTTAATCTATAATTAATTTCTGTGTCTGCTTTCCTATTTTTCTGGCATTCTAAAATTAATAATGGTCTACATAATGAGATAATGACTTTACTAATAGACGGTAATTATACACAGTATTTAAAGGGTGTAAATGATATTTTGTTATTGAAGTGTTGTATCAGTGAAGAATTATGTTGTGTCAGTGAAGTGTGTTGTGTTAGTGAAGTGTGTTGTATAAGTGAAACGTGTTCCTGTCAGTGAAGCTTTATAGTTTATAGTGGCAGTGCAAAGTATTTGAACAGTGAAATGTTTTTGAAGTGTTAGTGAAATCAGGATAGAATCAGTGAAATGTGTCGTAGTTCCAGTGCAGTGAGTGAGTTGACAGCGAAATGAGTGTAATTTTGAAAGGTACTTGTGCAGATATGAAAATATCATACTCGTGGGTTTTAGTTCGAACTTAGGTTTAAGATACAAATTAGATTTATTTTAAATGTTATTTTAAGTGATCGTGCTTCATTTAATTTAGGATATTCCCTGTTATTATTATTATTATTATTATTATTATTATTATTATTATTATTATTATTATTATTGTTGTTGTTAGTATTAATTATTAGTATTATTATTAATTGTATTTTTGATTAATAAGTTTATTATTGTCATTATTGAATGCAATTAGTTACCACTGCCACCGGGTATATACCCATTGCAGTGTGAATAAATACATACACACATACATAAAGAGACGATTTGGGTGCCTAAAGTCATATGTCTTAAGGAGTCGAGGAATCCTAGGAATAGCTGCTAAGATGGTTAACAACATTTCGTTCATTGGCTGAATGTATTATCCTAGGGGACAACGGGTACTTTTAGAAACTGTAATTTATAAACTCTTATTAGTTATATTTTACACGTACATTAAGTTAAACATAAAATGTAAAAATGGATTTAATGTTCCTGTAACGAAATACTGCACAGTATGCCTGGACGTAGGCGTACGGATTTTTTAGTCAATGTCAAAATTTCTAATATTAATATAGGAAACTACATCTTAATCTGTGACAAAGCTCTTAAGAGGCTTTTGAGGATTAGCCTACCCAAAAAATTTCAGTTATTATTCCTAGTAACATTATGCCTATAAGTTCGTAATAACGATGTATCGTAACACTGGTTGCACACCGATCCTTCCATATAATTAAATTCACTGTTGACAGTCAACCCAGTATGGAGAGAGCAATGCGAGCCGCGAGGCTCGTGGAAAAAGCCTCTAAAGGCATGACTATGACCTTGACTCGCAATTTGAGGGGAGACCGGGGAAGGGGTATCGTTTCGCTACATCTTCGTCACCATATTATGTCACGCTATATTAGTGTTCTGTAGAAGCGTTGCGTTGTTGAGTTTAGTTTAATAAAAAGTGTATGAATATGTGTTAGATATCAATTTTCCGTAAAAGAGAAACCATTTTCAAGGTGGACGTATGAAACAAAATGTGCTTACAAAGATAGGAGATAGACACTACATTTATATGTTAAAATAGAGGATGGAGGAAGACAAAATAAAAATGTTAAATTTTCATAGTATAAGGAATATTCTTAGCTAACAGTGTGTTTTGAGACAAATAAATTATATTATTTTACTTGTGTTCTGTTTAGGGGTGAAAATCTTCTTGTGGTGTCTGTGTCACAAAAAATTTGTTAGAAAAGCCAATAAACATCTACTCTGTAAAAAGATGTAAGCTAAGCAGAGTTTTTCAGCCTACCCAATATTTACACTTTAGCTTTGCCACTGATCTTAATAAAGTGTTGCAATAAATTCATTGGATCCCCAATATGTTGGGAAGATGGATCCTCTTTGAGATCGTGGACATTTGTTACTGTCCCATATTTATACCAACTATCGCCATCTAAGCAGTTATAATACGTAGTAGAGATCATCACCAGTTGTAAACTATATTTCGTATGGCGGAAAACAGTCGAGAGATATCTCCCCTCCCCCGTCTTATTCATTGTTTGTGGATCCGAAGAATGCTTGTCTGAAATAAGCAGACATGAGCCGATGAATTAGAACGAATGGATTATCAATGAATTTGTCAAATTTTATCGAATTCTTCCTAGTTCTGCGACATTTAATTATTATAAAGGGAGGAATAAATCGATGATATTTGGATAAAGGGAAATAAGTCATAAAAATGAGTTTTGGGATAAATTAAAATTAAACGTAGAACCCTTATTGTAAATCATTTTCTACATAAATAAAACATAATCAATACTAATATTCTTTTTTTCTTTTATTTTGCATACCCACTTGCAGAATTTAACTTGTGTATCCACCTGGGGAACAAAACTCCATTTGCATAAAAAATGATTTGATCCCTTTACCTGAACACCATCGAAATGTTCCTATCGCATTTGCAAACGCCATCAATGCAATCGTTTGCCTCTTATCTGTATTTCTTTGTGAGTAAACGTTAATTTTGCCTTTGATACTGATTATTTTTCCAGGTTTGTGTATAGTATCAATCAAATTAGAAATGAGCCGATGCTCGGAGAAAGTTGTGTGAAATAAGAAAGCCCTCCTGTCCTCCGCACAATAAGTTGCGGAGGGAGACTCAAGAGTCTGTACAGTGTACATACAGTGTACACCGAGTCATGCTCTGCAGTATTTGTTACATGTTGTTTAGTCAACTGTCCTAAGACAGGTTTGAACCTCATATGTAACACCAATAAGGAATCACTCAAGAGGCAACTAGGCCAGGAGACAATGGAGTAGGGTGGCCAGTTCCTTTCCCCCTCCAATGCATACATCGCCGATTACCTACACCAATCAGACTTCAGATATATACAAACAATTGTTCTTACAAACAATTGTTCTTCCTCTGACACACATCGTCAAGTGAGATGTACTGCCTGATAATAGATATACATATCACCCAGAACCTCAATCAGAGGTAATTGTTGTTTAGTCAACTGTCCGAAGACCGGTTTGAACCTCATAAGTGACACCAATAAGGCATTACTCACAAGGCAACTAGATCAGGAGATAATGGGATAGGGTAGCCAGTTCCTTTCCCCCTCCATTGCATACAATCGCCGATTAGTTATGTATTACACTAATCAGACTTCAGATGTATACAAACAATTTTTGTTCTTCCTCTGACACATATCGTCAAGTGAAATGTACTGCCTGATAATAGATGTACTTATCAGCCAGAACCTCAGTCAGAAATAATCTGCTACATATTGAATTTATTTGCTAAGTTTTTCACCTGAGAAAATTTATATACCAGTTCTCTCAGTTCAAGTTTTTTTAGTATGATTTGTAACTTTATAATTTACACTGTTGTTATTGTAGTTTCCATATCTTCTTGTTTCCAAGAATCCTTTGTGACTTCTGATCTTTAACTGGTATAATAAGGCTTGCAATAAATCTGCGAAGACATCACAATAACATAATTGTCCTTCGGCACCCAGACAGAAGTGCTCACTGGACTCAAATAACTTGCACTAAGGAGTATATATATATAATAACCAATCCTAGAATCATTTATGACTTTTGATCTTTAACTTTTGGCATCTGGCACAGCAAGACTTTCAATAAATTTTCGAATATCGCAGAATAATGTAATTGTCCTCTGGTCTCCAAATAGAAGTGTTCATTAGACTCAAATAACTTGCATTAAGGAGTGTACATAATAACCAATATACAGAATATTTCGTAACGTGTGGGATTCACTTCATCGGTGGACAGGAGAGACAAAAAAAATCGAAAAAAGTCCATAAACAGTACATATATGTCTTTATTGCTGAGTTAAAGCCAATTGAACTGGACATATGCTTTATCTATCGATCAGTTTACTAGTTATGTTATGGCTGGCTTACGCGTTCTCCAGATCTAAGGCCATTGTACTTTTATTTGTGAGGCTACTTGAAAACAATTGCTCATTCACAACTCATTCCCAACATTGAAATACTTGTAGTTATCCGACAAACACCTAATACGACAACCTGAGACACGACGCACTTCTTGTACCTAATGGTAAGCAGCTCCATATTATCGACATGCAAGCATGACTGTAACTTGCAACCAAAATCAAATGAGACTGATGTTTATATTAACATTTTTCATTGCTTTGTGACAATGTGTCCACCGGTGAAGTGGGTCTCACATGTTATGAAATAGTCTGTATATAGGTTAATAAGGTGCCATTTCAATATCTTTGCCGGCCCGGATGGCTCAAGCGGTAGGGGCACGGCATGTCTCTATCGCTTGGTCCGAAGGGTTGTGGGTTCGAGTCCCGCCTCGGGAATGGGTGTTGTGTTTGTATTAGTGTAAGTAAAACAAAGGAAACAAACGAAAAAGTAAAAACAGAAAACAAAGATAACTTTGGTAAACGGCCTCTGGCCGGTCTAAATTATATATATATATATATATATATATATATATATATATATATATATATATATATATATTGTTGTAGGGATTCGTGACGAGAAAACTCGCCATACATTGTTTTACACGCAGAGGTGCAAGATCTTAGAAGAATGAAGTTGGAAAAATGGCGACATTCTCTTACCATCGTAGTTGAAATAGCTATATGACAGTACGATTATTTAGTCCTGACAGTCGCCGGAGATGTGCGTCTGGGACAGACGAGTCCATTTAGTTACTGTAAGGGGTGTTTGGGTTATTCACTCGCTTGCCTTCGGAGCGATCGGATATCATGCGTGTGGTAGAGCGGTATGTTTCCAGTACAATTAAGCTGTACTGCATTCCTTTACCGACCGCTCGCCCTTATCTCTACTCCGGAACTCTCCCCACTCCTCCTATTACTTCCCCTCTTTCGCGTCGCTGAGCTGTCAGGACTAAATGATCAGCCTGTACCTAACGCCACAAACAGCTCTATTAAAGGTATTCAGTATTTCAAGCACAACATAACAAATAATACATCCCGTTTAGAGTTTGGATTCGCTCCCGGTGCCCAGCCCTGTTCTAATTAATGAAAACTCCCCGATGTTACCTTGACTTCACTACCCTCACCATCTTGCACGTCTTTGGGAGATTTCTTTATCCAATCGAGATGGAGTCTGAGCACGTGTTGTGATCCAATTGCTTGCTGCCGATCACGTACCGGCGTTCGCCAGATAACTGCAAGCCTTGTTCTACAAGTAAAGAAAGCCGATAAGCTGGTCTCGATATCTGGACCTTCAGTACATGTCAGTTAGAGGTTCACAGTGTGCAATACCTGCTTATGTGTCTGTCTATAAATAAAGTATGCTTTTATCCATTTAACGTGACAAGGTTTCTGATGTTTTAAAAAAATATTTTCTATTAACTCTAATTACACACCGTGTCCACACTAAGAGTATACAGAAATAATAGCTTATTCAGAACAGTATATTATAATTCCTAAAGATAAAGCTCAATCAATAGGAAAAACTCTACAAGATTTCGTTTCATACCTTTTCCATGGCCATTGTTGTGTGCAATGTTTTGTTTCAAGCTTATTGTTGCATGGACATTGTTGTGTGAAATGTTTCGTTTCAAGCTTATTGTTGCAGGAATGAAAATTTGTATTTATCAGTCTAATTTCTTGTCAATAGAAATGTGGACGGTACAGCAAAAAGTTCAATGTGTGCTCTGGTTTGCAGAATTGAATTGAGTTACGCGTGTTCAGCGGCGCATACGGAAGGATTGGGATGTGGATCCTCCTATACACAAATCCATTTACGAGTGGGATAGAACTCTACGAGATAATTGAAGCTTGATTTCAAAGACAGGGAAACATTCTAAAAAGCATATGGCCGAAATGACCGTGGATCAGATGCGTAAATCATTTGCTAGAAGCCCACATAAATCATGTGCCTTGATATGCTGGAGAACTTCGCTATTCCGCAATTTCCACCAGGTTTAACATTTCAGCAGGATGGTGCTCCACCACACTTCCATCGAAATTTTAAAACGTTTTTTATGTAACCTTCCCAAGAAATTGGATTAGTAGGGGTGGGCCAACTTCCTGGCCGCCTAGATCCCCGGATTTAACTCCTTTGGATTTTTGTGCGTGGGGTTTTATTAAAAATTTTGTGTACATCAGAAATGTTCGTAATTTGATTGATTTGAGACAGCGTATCATTCAAGCAGTTGAGCTTATAACACCTGATATGTTGGTGAACACCTGGCGAGAGGTTGAGTATCGTTTTGGTAACTGTCGCGCTATAAATGGTGCTCATGTTGAAGTGTACTAGTGGAAATGAAAACCTTTTTTCAGTTACTCTATACAATGAAGAAGAAATTTATTTAATAAACCTTATCCAAGTTACGATATAAGCTGTATTTTGTTTTATAACTTCCCCACCAGCAGTTATATTTGCATGCTGTTTCTGTTTTCAGAAGTTTATTTTTCAATATCCCAGTTATGGAAGTTGCAGTTTTCAGAATATTTTGTAATGTTATTTGTCAATGGAGGTATGAGATTTCCGTGTGAGACAATTTGTCAGTGGGAATATGAAATTATTCATTGAAGTAGCTGATCAAAGGCCTATGAGATTATAGTGAGAGGTAATGCATTAATGACAAAATTGCTCTGTGAGGCAACTGATCAGTGGCGATGTGAAACTACTGTGTGAGATATTTTGTAAGAGGCGGTATGAGATTACCGAGTGAGATGATTGATCAAAGGTGATATGAGATTACTCTGTGACAGAATTGATCAGTGGTGTTTTGGGATTATTATGTGAGATTATTGTTCAATAATGGTATGAGGTTATTCTGTGGGGCAATAGATAAATAGTGGTATGAGATTATTTCACGAGTTTATTGATTAGAGGCGGTATGAAATTACTTGCGACGTAATTGATTATGGCAGTATGAGATTACTTTGTGAGGTAATTGATGAACGATTGTATGAGGTTATTCTGTGAGGTAATTGATCAATGGCAGTATGAGATTATACTCTGTGAGGTAATTAATCAACGGCTGTATGATATTACTCTATGAAATAACTGATCAATGACTGCATGAGATTATGAGGTAATTGATCAATGGCAGTATGAGATTATGAGGTAATCGATCAAAGGCAGTATGAGATTATGAGATAATTGATGGCTAGGATTATGAGATTACTCTGTGAGATAATTGGAGAATGGCTGTATGAGATTGAGACAATTGATCAATGACTGTATGAGCTAACTCTCTGAGGTAATTGATCTGTGTTATACGATATTACTTAAGAAGTTATTAATCACTGTTGATATGAAAATATTTTCTGATGTTACTTGTCACTGTCGGTACGAGATTACTCCTTGAGGGAATTGATCAGTGTTGGTATGAGAATAATTTGTGAGGTTAATGATCACTGTTGGTATGAGAATACTTTGTGAGGTTATTGATCACTGTTGGTATGAGAATACTTTGTAAGGTTATTGATCACTGTTGGTATGAGAATACTTTGTAAGGTTATTGATCACTGTTGGTGTGAGAATAATTTGTGAGGTTATTGATCACTGTTGGTATGAGAATACTTTGTAAGGTTATTGATCACTGTTGGTGTGAGAATAATTTGTGAGGTTATTGACCACTGTTGGTATGAGAATACTTTATAAGGTTATTGATCACTGTTGGTATGAGAATACTTTGTGAGGTTACTGATCACTTGGTATGAGAATACTTTGTGAGGATATTGATCACTGTTGGTATGAGAATACTTTGTGAGGATATTGATCACTGTTGGTATGAGAATACTTTGTGAGGTTACTGATCACTGTTGGTATGAGAATACTTTGTGAGGTTATTGATCACTGTTGGTATGAGAATACTTTGTGAGGTTATTGATCACTGTTGGTATGAGAATACTTTGTGAGGTTATTGATCACTGTCGGTATAAGAATATTCTGTAAGGTACCGGAATTGATATTGGCGATATGAGATTACTCTGTGTAATGAAATTGATCACTGTATGAGAATATTCTGTGATGTTATTAGTAATAGTATGAGAATTATACTAGTAACGAAATTATTCAATTAAGCTGTTAACAACTTCGTGTGTACTACAAGTCCCATAGCAGCCATGCGTGATAGTGAATTTCTAGTCCCTTTTGGTAAGAGGCTTGCAGCCCACACGTTTGAAGGGAGATCAGAGTAAGATGAGACTCGGCTCTTCACAATCTTCTTTGGATCCCTCGCTATAGAATTCACCTGCGCATTCTGACGATATGACCGGCATCGGAATGCGATCCGCGGCTCCCCCGAGTGCGTGTCTTACGTGTTTTCTTCTGCTGTAGTCCTCCCGTCCTTTGTTTTTCATGGGGTTGTTAACAAAGGGGAGAGATGGTTTTTGTGGTGTCCAACTAACCGGTTTACCGAAACCTGTTCATCCGGTCATGTTAACAGAGACACTGGTCCTAAATTTAGTCGTTTAACCTCGGAGGACGCCAGTTCTTTTAAGAGGAGGTAAAGTATCCGGACAGCGTTAATGACACGGTCGCAGTTGGCAAGTAGTAGTCGATCCTCCCGTCAGCGCTCGTAGATTTTATATTAAACTTTCCTTTTGCAGAAAATGTAGGGAAAAATAATTGCGATACAACATGTCGACTCGGAGATTTTGACAAGAACATCTAATACTCAAAATATGGTTTTTTGGTATGCCATCTGTTTAGACATATGCTTGTGAACAGCAGGGATGAGGAGTCGGTATTCAGAGCTTTCGATTTCGGTTCTGACGACAGACTAAATCTGTCATAAAATCTCATTATATACAGTAACTATTAATGATGTTGGTTCTGTGAAACATTTTTTGCACGATCGTGTTTTTTCTTTTCACGTACTGCTATTGCTGGTAGGCCTCCTATGGAATGGAATTTTGGGAAGGGGGTACTATGACCCAGCACTGCGACCGTCTACGACCTATTGCGCCAACCCTCAAGCTAGATGCATTCCCAAACCCACACCGCCAGACTACACTAAGGTCGCTGCGTACCCAGGTTTCGAGCAAGCAACCCCACTCGTCCCTAGGCCAGCCCCCTCCGTGCGTCGCCAGCCGGCGTTCGGGAAATTCTATGGAATGATGACGAAATGGAGAAATGTTGAACGGAATTATGTAGATACCTAATGCAGCGGTTCGCAGATTTTCGTATTTCACACCCCCCTTTTTTTTTGCTTTGGATAGTTCTGTGCCGGCCCCATAATTTAAGAGAGGAAGACAGATGAGAATAACTCAATACGCTGGAATTTAAACTCTATTAGCAACATTGGCTATCGCTGCCGATGTAGTGCAGTCATGCTGTATTATGACGTCATTTCTTGTTACCCGAATGTTCGCGTAAGATATCGATGAGTCTCGAACTTTCTGGATTAAAAATATGCGACTATATACTAAAAGCAGCGCGTCTGGGGTGACTTGTTAGTTGTTCTATTGCGATTGTGTTGTGAGTTTGTCACGTGGAGTTCCAACGCTAGTGTAATATGGATAGTTTTTTAATTGGAAGCAAACATAAGCATGAGGACGAAGAAGCTTTACTTCATCAGAAACACCCAGTGCTAGTGCTAAACCTAGTATGAAAAAAACACGAAAATATGGCCAAGCGTACTTAAACTTCGGTTTTACAAGCACTATAATAAGTGGTGAAGAAAAACCTCAATGTGTTATTCGTTTCAAGATTTTGGCTGCAGATAGCATGAAGTCCAAGAAATTGAAGAGGCATTTAGAAACCCTGCACAAAGAATATATCGATAAGCTCCGTGAATTTTTTGCAGAGAAACTCAGATCTTTAGAGAAACAGAAGTCAGTGGCGGTTCCTCGGGGGAGGGAAGGGAGGAACGTCCTCCTCACATTCTCTTCTTTTGAAAGCAAATACCAAATAAAATATGTGCCTTGAAATTCGAGGAAGATTCGATAATTTTTAAGTTCACAGCTATAAGAAAAACTCGGTTGATAGAGTTTTAAACGACGCGCGCTCATGTGCTATAGAAAACTGTGAGAAAGATGCGAGATTGTCTGTGTTGAGGAAAGGCACTCCATTCCTCCTCTACTGCAGTTAACACACACTAGCGGCCAAAGAAAGAAGCAGAGTTTTAAAGCAAGTAAATGAACGGAGAGGGAGGAGATCCTCCTCTGAATCAGCGCATGGGCGGGAAATAGAAGCTGACTGGTCGTGCAGCAAGCTCGCTACAGCTGCCACCTAACGATGCTGCAGTCAACCGGACTATAACACATCTAGGAGGAGACACAACAAAAACAGTTTTAACGCAACGTTATGAAAGACATCATGTAAACTTTTTTTAAATTATAAATCAAAAATATTATTCATTGCACTTTATTTGGCTACTATTCATGGTTTGAAACTTTCGTGGATATTTGAAAGTTAAAGTCGGGTTTATGTAAAACAAAGAGGAAGTAGTTCTATGTAGTTGGCCCCTGAAATTTACTTCTATTCATTGTTTACTAGACAGGGCAACAGCCACGCTGTCAGTTTTGTACAAATATATTTGAAACTGAAAGTAGGTACTCCAAACTACATCATTTTTAACATAAAAAATTAATCGGCCACCGGCAGCTTTGAACAATAATGATCAGGGAACGGATTTATATGGACTAAAAATATATGAAATATGTAAATATATATGTAGTTATTTTTACCAAAATATGGAATTAAATATGGATTTTTACCAAAATATGGAATTAAATATGGACTTAAAATTATAAAAAAATGACTATGTACGTTAAATATTGGTACATTTTAATCAAACTAAACAAAAAATATAATGGACGTACCTTATCTTCCAATGTAGTTTCAACAAAACACAATTTTTATTGTCTGTTACCATAACAATAGGTTACAAACATTTCTTTCAAGTGCTGAAAAGTGAATCTTCTTCTATTGTCTCTGAGGATAGATTTATACTGACTAAAAGAGCGTTCGACGTCACAAGAAGTAACTGGTACATAATTCAATTTCACAATGTCTGCTGGGGATAAGTCCAAGTTAATCTTCACTGTTGATTCACCACTCATCACAGCAACAACCTTTTGTAGTTCTTCATATCCAGGGTTTTTTGAAAGTACAGTGTCCACCTTAGCTCTTACTGCATCTGCAACTTTACCTCTACCACGATTCAGTTGTTCCACAGTACTATTTATAATTTCAAAACTTTCAGATAGTGAAAGGTGCCTATTTTGGAGACTTTTGAGCGTTTTTATGATGCATGAAAATGTATGCTGAATGTGAGCTAAGTCATTCTTCACACTTATGTCACAGGTAACTGTTTTCGCAGTATCAATTGAGACTGCATCTTCAGAGTCCAATGCAAGGAGAACATTGTTAATAGAGTCTATATGTTCGGCATAATATTCAACTGCTTCTAGCCATGTACCCCATCTAGTTAAAATTGGCTTTGGTGGCAATGGAATTTCAGGGTACATTTCTTTCAACACGTTAACTCTACTGGGAGCTTTGAGAAATACTTTTTTCACTGATGAAATCAACAAATCTACTTTAGGGAAATTGTCTCTGACCACTTCTGCCACACGATGAAATGCATGCGCCACACAAGTAAAATGAGTCAATTTAGGATATATTATTATTATTATTGTTATCCAAATATTGAAACCCTATTTTACCTTTGGTATATTAGGGTTGTAGTTTGTTACATGTGAAATACAATATGTAGTGATAATACACAATTTTAAAGAATTAATAGTAGGTGTGAATCATAGTTACAATATAAATACACTAATTAAGAGACAGTAAACAATACTAATACGTTATGCAATAATTACTTTCAGTTAAAACAAAATGAAATAAAATTAGAAATTATAATCGAAGGTGTAGAGAAATTGCAAGATTATTACATTAATTTGTGATCTTATACATAATTTTAAGCAATATTAATGAGATAATGCACATAATTGGCGTAGTTACAAATAAAATACCTATTATATAGTTGGTTTGCGATAGTAAAGAAAAAATAAAAACAAAATTACTTATGGTTACAAACTATATACCTGTCATCAAATACTCAACAATAGTAAAATCTATAATACAAACATAGTTATTGTTGTCATTACTATTATTATGTCCCAAAGATAGACACCTTGTTTTACATAGTGCATTAGGATTTTATAACATCATTAATTTATATACAATTAACAGCTACAGTCTTGCGTGGATGTGGTGTATAAACTCTGTGAATTGTTTGTAACAACATTTTTTCCTAAGAAAATGGTAAAGGGGTGTGGAGTAATTTAAATTGCAATCCGAGATATGATATCTTAAAAAGTGTCTTTTCCTTTCGAACACTGGACAGTGAAAAATCAAATGTTCAACAGTCTGATTCTCTTTGCATATGCACAGAGATTCTTCTGCACTTTTGATCCTAAATCTTTCGAAGTAGGAACCGAATTTTCCATGGCCGGTCATAAATTGGGTGTAAAAGAAGTCGGTTGAGAACTGACTGCAACATAGTCTGTCTTGTACATTGGGAAAGAATAATTTCTTGGTCACAGAGCCTTTAACACTAGAGTTCCAGTATGTATTCCACTTGAGTGTAGTTGTGTGCTTGATCTTCTGCTTGATGTACGAAATAGGACAGGTGGAATATTTATATTCTGAGTTGGTTGAGGCCGCTTGCTTCGCTAATGTATCCGCTCTTTCGTTTCCTTCAGTACCTGTGTGGCCGCGCACCCACATTAAGCAAATACGACCTTCAAATTTAAGTATTAGGGATCTAATTTCGACGGCTATAGAATGCAAGTTGTATTTATCGTCAATGGTTTGTAAGGCAGATTGAGAGTCGCTGTGAATACATGAGTCAATCCCGTTGGTAATGCTCCATTTCACTGCTTGCAAGATGGCAAAGAGTTCTGCTTGGAACACGGAGCACATGGGCGCCAGGCGGAACGTGGCAGAGTGGACTTCAGTAGTGTTGTAGTAGGTAACAAAAGCACAGCCCACCAAGGTGACGTCGTTCTCCTTTTGCAACCGAGAGCCGTCAGTATAGATGTTGTATTCATGTCGATCTGTACATGTATTTGATGCACGGTGAAAATCTTTCGGATGACCAGTTAATTGAAAATGTGATCTTTTTTCCACCTCAAGATATGATTCTTGTTCTATAAATATCCCATTTCTTTTCACGTTAGAGATTTCAGCTTTAGCCATGGCTGTTAAAAACAATGGTGGTATACCCGCGATCACTAGGGCTGCGTCTGTCGATGTGGTTCTGTAAGCCTTCGTGATTCGTAGAATGAATCCACGCTGGATTTGTATCAATTTATTTTGAACCCACTTTTTGTGAAGTATATTTTGAAATGCCGAGACACAGTATAATATCAATGGTTCGAAAGCGCCATGATATATTGTTCGCAATATATCAGGACTAAGACCCCAGGTTGGTCTGGTGGCCCTATGCAAAGCAGATTGAAACTGGTGTGATTTAGTGACTAGTGAATCAATATGTGCCTTAAAAGACATACGTTTGTCGAGAGTGACGCCTAAATACAAGAGTGTCTCTACTATGTCGATATCCTTCATGTCCATCTGTATGTGTGGTAGGTCGTAATTTCTTTTCCTTGTAATCAGCAAGGCTTTTGTCTTAAGAGGGTTGAACTGTAGTTTGTTGTCTTTTCCCCACTTGGATATGGAAGTCAGCGTTTCATTGGCTTTGTTTTCAATACAGTTTATATTGTCAGCTGTTATTAGGACGAGAGCGTCATCAGCATATGCTATTAATTGACAATCATTTGGCAGATCCATCTGTAGCAGGTCGTCATATAAGATATTCCAAAGCCCTGGACTACAGCAGGAACCCTGGGGACATCCTTTATTAACGTCTTTCATTAGAGTAGTAGTTCCTATCGTGAGTTGTACTTTGCGATTGCTAAAGTAATTTTTGACTAGGTTATATAGGTTTCTAGGACAACCTTTTTTCTTCAGTTGAGACATAATTTTAGGCCACCAAGCGTTGTCAAATGCCCCCGAAATGTCCAGTGATATGAGTAATCCGAACTGCCGACGTCTTAGAGTTTGATTTGCCCAGTTCACAACATGAAGCACTGCATCTTCTGTGGATTTTTGCGGTGTGAACCCATATTGATTCCCTTTTAACATATTTGTATTATACAAGTTATACATAATTCTATCTATAATAAGTTTCTCCAAGAGTTTTCCCATAACAGGTAGCAGACAGATAGGCCGATAGGCGTTTGCTGTTCGGTTATGACAGTGCGGTTTTGGTATTATTTTAACATTTGCGATTTTCCAGCAGTCAGGAAAGACTTGCAATGACATACATTTATTGAAAATACTCACAAAGAGATCGGCACAGCTCGTATGTACATTTTTAATTATATTGGCAGAGATTGCATCAATCCCTGGTGCTTTTTTATCATTCAATTTTTTTATTGCCCTCTCTACCTCTTCTGCTGTGAATTGTGGTTCATCTTCCGTGTCAGGTGACAGCTCGGATTCAAGTCTGGTACGCTTGTGCACATCCGTGTCTATAGAATCATCAGGAAAGAATTTATTGATTAGGACACTAGCTGTTTCGTATGTATTAGAGGTAAACCCGTTGTCGGTTTGGATAGTATTGAGAGATCTGTTGAAGTTCTCGGGTTTTCGACACATTTTATAAATTATCCCCCATGGGTTTTGTGGACTTTGCGATGAGCAGAACTCCTTCCATGCCTTAGTTTTAGCCTGCAAAATTTTGTTTTTGTAATCAGTTTTAATGTTGTTGTAAAATTGCTCGTATTTAATTCGAAGCGTTTCACATTTACATCGTTTGTATCGTCTGTGGCTGGCTAACACTCGTTTCCTCATTATGTTTAACTCTGCGGTCCACCAGTAGTTTTTGATCGCGGTTTGAGATTTCTTTGGCAGATGAGCTTCACATAGTTCTGTTATGTTTCTAGTCAGTTGTTCTATAGCTGAGTTAAGTGATTCCGGCGTGTTGCTATTATTAATGTTTATGGATGTTCGACGCAGTTTGAGTCGTACAACAGATAATGCTTGTCCAGCTTTGACCATATAAGGGGCAGCATCGCTAATAAAGAATAACACATTATCGTACATAATACCCTTTGGCCACAGGATACCCATAGCTTCGTTGAACAGTTTAACTATAGTTTTGTTATTGCACTTTTCTAGAACATCACAATGTAAAAGAATTCGTTCAGAATATTGTTCACTTAACAAACCGATAACTACATTACCAACAAGTCTACCTTCTTTGTCGGGAGTCTCATCAATGGAAACCCAAATTGAACTATCTTTAATTTCATCTCTTATCTTCTGTATTGTCTCATCGTAGATGGATGGAGCATACGTCTTCCTAAGTGTTGACTCATCCGGGATTGTATGTTGAGTATATTTTTCAAGGAATTCCCTGAAGACCTTATTCTTTAGTTTGTAGAGAGGAATATCAGCAGAGATGAGAGAACGGCACAGGTCGATGTTAAACTCAGATCTTACATTCGATGTTGTTGGTTGTGTTAAAAACAATTGTCTCTGCTTGGAATTTAGTTGTTTGTTGGCCTGATGTTTACTAGTTGTAATGTGTTGTTGCACCAGGAACTTTTGTGTAGATGATACTGCACACTGACACAAATTACAAAATAATATTTTATTGTCAGTTGATAAACCATCTTCTTTAAATTCTGAAATGTAACTTGTTAGTTTTGATTTTAAATTGACTGAATGACGTACTTTTGGCATATTTACCGTCTTTATAGTATGATTTACAAAACTGAACCTATGTGTACTCTGACTGGCATTTAACTGTTGAGCTGCACAACTGAAGTCTGTTAAAAATTTTAAATTAAATTAATACAGTTTTGTAACTTACTTTCCCATTGTTGATAGGACTGCTAATTTTCAAATAACTCTGATGTTAAAGGGATTACTGAACATGTGTTTAAATCTCTATTGTTGAAATGTATTTTTAAAAGTTAATGGAATTTTGTTTTGTTTTATTGTTAAACCTAATATAATATGGACTGTTTTATATGAAATATGGAAAATATATGGAAATTAACGAAAATATGTACTAAACTCTAAAATATGGAAAAATATGGAAAATAAAAGTAGGATTTTTCAACCCTACACATTGTGAAACATAAAGATAATGCAAAATATAAATTATATTAGCTTTATAAGTAAATATGTATTTACATATAAATCCTTTCCCTGATAATGATAGTATGACTTTACAAGAATTGACATTCTTCAAAATCATGTGATACTGAACTTGTAAAATGTACATGTGGCAACACAGACCAGTGGATGGGTGCAGTGTGCTCTCTTTCCTCAGATTATTTTCCATTCCCATTTCCATTTCCATAAAACGGTTCCGGTTACGAGTTAGTAGCTAGTCTCTTCCAACACGTGTGATGCTGTAGTGTGCTCGAAAAATGCTGCGAGGTTGTGAATTTTCTTGTAATTGTTAATTTGCGCAATTATTCAACAATGAATGGAAGTGAAAACAATATATTTTGGACAATTTAGGAAACTCAGTTTACAAGAACAGATTATTGCTACACAGAAGGGAAGGCAACCCCCAAGACTATCTGGTCTTATATGTATGCATGTAGGCTAATTTGTAGCATGTTTCATTCAAGAAGTTGTCATTTCGTGCTGTTAATATTTTTCCTCCTCTTAAGAAATATGCAGGAGCCGCCACTGACAGAAGTCATATATTCACAAAGTTCTCACAGTAAATGAGAGAGCTTTATTGGCATTGTGCGAAGTGGCTTATAAAATAACCAAATGTAAAAAGCAGAGCAACTCATTTTACCAACTATCATAGACACAGCAGAAGCAATGTTCGGTGAAAACTATGCTAAACAACTTAAGAATATTCCCTGTCAAACGATACAATTTGTCGACGAATTAACGATGTCGATATTCAACAACAGCTTGAATCTGAGTTAGTAGGAAAATTATTTGCCATACAACTTGATGAAGCAACAGACAGCAGTAACGATTTCCATTTTATTTGCTGTATCAGACTCTGTTAGGGTGCTGCAATAGTTTAAGACTTTCTATTTTCCAAACCTATAGAAGGAAGAGCAACTGCTATCATGTTGTTCAGAATTACAAATGATGCTATTGTCAGCGCAAACTTGCAGTGGAAAGATTGTGTTGGACCATCCAATTAAAATTTAAAAAATGCCCAAGAGACACGACGCAAAGTACTGTTGTTATCGACAAGCTGCACTTAAAGGAGCAACCCGCGGCCACTGGAATTCGAAAGACACCAGACAAGTAGCGACTGAGCATTGTCTCCCAATAAGTGATGATTACATACACAATCTCTGTTCATTTCTCGCATCACCTACACGCAGTTCTACGTAAATATATGCAATATAATAAAATTATGCATCTGTCGCAGGTAATCGCACCTACACGTAGTTCTATACGTAAAGATATGCAGCTAAGTAAAGTTATGCACTTGTCAATTTTTTGTCCATTTAAGTTCTTGTGTAAGCGTGGCTTGGATTAGAAAATATTGACTCAGTCAAACGTACAACATATTTTGCTAAAATGTGCAGTTGGAATATATGTAATTAGAATAAAAATCATAATAATAATTATGTTAATAAATTTACTTTAATTTCTGCTATTGCAGTTTGCAATGACAGCCACACTGACAATTTCGTTCAAGTCGTTGAAGGATGTTTAAATACACAGCCATGGTAGATATTATAGAAACGAAAAATAGTAGGTTGCCATATTTATGTAACCAACTGTGCTACGGTACCACGCAAGGACAGAATTAGAGATAACATACTCAGAAACAAAATGGGCGTCCGACTAAATATTTGGTGTATTTATTACTTATTTTACAAACTTCCCCTAAAATAGGGGTTGCCCTGAAGGACAAAGTATACCAAATATACAAGTATTAATAAATACGTACAATTTTATGAAAATGTTTTCGTGAGAAATATAATTATTGTTATTGTGTTATTAATTTACTTTATATATGTGATTTCTCAGAACATAGAAGAAACAGGCTTGGCCAAAGAGGATTCAAGATTGAACTCTTTGCAGAAATTAATAATTTTTTGTAATAGTGCCTCTAGCACCCACTAATAACCCAATAATTTCAATAGTTTATAACTTATACAAATATAAATAATAAGGAACAGTTGGACCATAAATTTGATTCTTCTCATTGTTGACATCTTCCGGTTGAAGTTGTATTCAATTCGAAGCGGATAGTAGAATCTATTATATAGCCTGTTGTGTTGTTAAAGACTAATATATCAACCCGCCGACAGCTCCCTGTTTTCGATAGGCCATGGATTTCTTCGTAGGTGGTATATCCCTTGTCGCGAAGAGCTTGAGCGATTGAGGACCTGATTTTGTGATGCCTGGCATTCCGTAATGTCTCACCATGCGGGCAAGATCCAAGAACATGGGCGAGAGTTTCTATCTCGTTGAAGCAGTGGCGACAACGGTTACTGTCCATGGATCTGCCCAGTATAGCGCGTACAGCCGCAACATTACCGACCATTTTTATAGCATCTCTCCATTCACTGCAGCTCAGTCTTTCATGATGAGTGATCCACCGGCTTGTGGCAGGATGTTCCGCGAAAAGGGAAACTCCTTTCCCTTTTTGAGAAAGCGCGCTCCATTTCTGAAATTCTAGATCTCTTAGGGTAGCCCTCACTTTCCCTGAATAAAGAAATCCGTCTCGGGAGTTCGTGAGACTGTCATCGTATGTTAAATTTAGTCTGGTTAAGCAGTGTTTGTTATCATCTATTGGGGTTCTTGTATTTAGGATATAGGGATTATTTGATTTGTATAGTGTTTTAAAAGCATTAATTAGCTGCAGAACTGCTTCCCATTGAGATCTGAAAAGTCCCAAGCCTTTAAATTTTCTGGGGCTGTAAACCATATTGTCAGGAAGATTAACAGGAAGTTGTAAAATTTCCTTTAAAGTGCATTTTATCATTTTGTCGGAGTCTTGTAGAAATTTTTGCGGAATATGACGAAGGGGAATAGTTTGAAAAGGATAGATGTGTGTAGGACAAATCGAAGCATTTAAGATCGAGAATTTCTGATCGGCTTGGAGAAGGGGTGAAGATGCGAGTAATTCCATATTTTGACCTAATGTTTGGATAGCTGTTAGAGGATTAAATGCAATCTCATTTTCATGATTTACACCTAAATATCGGATTCTCTCACCGGTGGTGAATATGCACATATAGTGAGAATACCTGAGGGCAGATTGTCAAAGTGACATATCGATGGCTGAGAACCAGCCTGTTCTAAGTCCAACTTTTTATAAGAAAGAAATCTGTGTTTCATTGTGTTCCAGTTCTTGTCTGCATATATGAATCGAACAAAATTGTAAATATTCCTCTCCATAAGGTTGCTATGAAGCTATTCCAAATTATTTCATGAAGCTTTGAATGTCAGGAGTTTAAAATAGCTCTTCTGAAAAAAAAAATAGTAAAATGGACTTGGAACAGTCTAGTTTTGGGCCATCGATATAATATTGAATTCCAACGAGGAGCCAAAAAAGTATCGGACACGAACAATATGGGAAATGGATAGTTTAGATTTCGGTGATATGAAGAGAAGAAATTTATTATATGACTAGCGGGCATCATGTACATAGTGTACTTCGCTGTTAGAAGAAAAAATCATCTCGGTAGGATATTACCAGTGATTATAAAATGTAATATGTTGTATTGATTTCAATTGATTTGCATTTGAATTGTCACGAGATGTTAACATTGTCAACTTGATGGAATAATAATTAATATGATTACTATTCTTCTCCCCCAACAACCCATACGTAAAACAAAAGGCCGCTTCCATAATGAATATTGTATTTTATTTTAAATGAACTGATATCAGAGACAATTCGTCCATCTTAGGAGAGGAGTAGTAGCAGTAAGTAGTAATGGTAGTGGCTAGGGGCGGGTTAGGGGCGACCCTTCAGCACGTCGGCTCGACAGTGGCCTATTGTGTACCCCGAATTATGGGATGAATGAGAATGAGGTGTACCAGCCCACCGGCGGCATGAGACTCCTCACCCGCCCAACCAATGGGCCCCCTACACCCTCCGCCTGAAATTCATACCACCAAGGTGACCAAGTAGCACAGGATCCATTCCGACAGTCCTATGGTGTCGAAGCGCCTTCGGAAGTGCTCTTAAAGAATGAATCCTGGCAGAGAGATTGTGGAAGGCTTGGAATCCAGAGACGGTTTCGGAGAAAATGTACCTTCTGCAAGCGGACAAAGACATGCGTCATAACCTGAATATGCCTATGGAATGAGATGATGAAGATGAATGATATATACGATATGAAACCTAAATTCTTTTTCTACAGGAAGAGGAAGAGAAATGGACCGTGGCAATGAAAATTCCAGCCCAGCATTTGCCTAAGTAACTGTGGAAAACCACGGAAAAACCACAGTCAAGTTGGTCGGTCCGGAGATTTGAACCACGGATCTTCCGAATGCGAGTTCCGTGAACGCTTGAGCCACTTAGCTCGGTTTATTTTAGGAGAAATAGTTGTGCATATACGAGCAGAAAGATGGACAGCTGGACAGATGGTATACCAAAACTGATTTTCTTGGTGTTTTGAGTGAAAAAATATAAATAAATAAATAAATAAATAAATAAATAAATAAATAAATAAATAAATAAATAAATAAATAAATAAATAAGTGAATGAATTAATTTCTAATCCCAACTCTTAGCGCCGCCATCGTGATCTTAAACATTATGCCTAGGAATGAGTGCTGGTTCGAGTCCTCATGGGGAAGGAATTTTCTCATGAAATTTCGGGCAGTGTATGGGACCGGAGCCCACCCAGCATCGTGATGAATTTGGGGAGCTGCGGTAGATAGCGAAATCCTGCTACGAAAACCACCCATGGACTGAGGGAATCATTGTGCTAATCTCACAAATCTCCGTTCTGGTGGATGATCGTTCACTTCTGCTGATGCATGTGGACATAAGGTCAGCAGCCTTTGGTCCTTCGTGGGCTGTCATGCCACGGATTATTATGTATTTCTGTGAAAGTTTTAAGTTGTCTCTTGTGCAGTGCCATAGTACTTTCCATTTGATAGGCTATACTGGCAAATTAAAAACGTATTTTAATAGGAAAATATGTCCAACGTGTGGAGTACTTTTTAAAGTCGGAGTGTGCATTTACATCTATTCATTCTGAGAAAAATATATTAATACAATTCTTTTTATGCAGTTTAAATATATTTTATGACTTCCTAACGTCAATATTGACGCACCTATTTTCTCAGCTTCATTGAACAATTGTTTTACTTGTTCTATTCTTTTTTTGCCAAGTCCTCGAGACAATACTGTACATGTACCAAGGTCTGACACCTCTTGAGCAAGCATATTTGATCTTTACGTAAGTTATTTGCTTAATTGATTTTAACCATTTACTTAGGTAATTCATGATTGGTTATTTAGGCGATCAAACACAGACGCATTCGCATTTGACAAGCCTTCTTTCCTCAAAATAAGCAAATACATTTTTTTTTATAATTTCTTACTATAATGTAGTATAAAGGAAGAAAAATCATCGTCTTCATTATAGTCTTCATGGTCTTATAGTTTTTAGAAATGTTGGGCTGATAATCACACAGGCGCATCTCATTTCTAATTCTTTTTTCAGTTCTAATAACTAGCTGGGTTTATTGTAAGGTAAACAAATTTCAAGCATTATGTGCAACAAATTTCAAATACTTTGCGAAAAAAACTTTAGAAGAGTTTCAAATTAATTTTTACAAATTAATTTGGTTTTAGCATTGTTGTTTGGATCTGAATCTTGGGTAGTTACACAATAGGATTTGAACAAATTCAATCTTTCGAACTACTACTATAGAGAATCATATATTCATTTCATTCATTTAGTGTTCTGCCCAAAGGCAGATCTTTCACTGCAAATCCAGCTTTCTCCAATCTTTCCTATTTCCTGCCTTCCACTTTGTTTCCTCATAATGATCGATACATCTTAATATCGTCTATCATCTGATGTCTTCTTCTACCCCGAACTCTTCTCCCGTTCACCATTCCTTCCAGTGCATCCTTCAGTAGGCAGTTTCTTCTCAGCCATTGACCCAACCAATTCCTTTTTCTCTTCCTGGCCAGCAGAGACAGATATGTATGTAGCTTAATTTTATCATTTGTGTTTTTTAATATTGGTGTCGGCTGAAATTGTTGGACATTGATTTGTACTCTTGGCGAAGATTAATGGAAATTTTGGAAAATACAGTTATTTTGGAATTGGAGTATTAACTCAGCATGAATATTACTTTCCAAATAATTAACATTGAAGGTTTGTTGGATTCTAGTAAAGATGCGGTATGGCCAGTGGACAATATTTGTTGGATTGAGACTGTATTTAACACATATTCACTTAAAAAAAAACCTGTAACCCTCAATTTAATACTTTCAAATTATTAGTGAAATGTTGAATTCTCCGTCTTTTGAGTTCACTAATGTAATCAGAACACTTGGAATACAATGTAATGTAGGCTACGTGGATATAATAATAAATTCAATGGAAAAAAAAAATCCGAAAAAACTCAGAATATGAAATTCGTTATAAAACGACGCAATAAAAATAATTCGCGAATGTGTTCACATTTCGCTATTAGAACTCTATTTCTCGATTTGTCGCGATTGTTTTATCCGCATATTATTAATCAGAATCAGTTAATTCGTAAAGATTAGTAAAAATCTATTGTATATCTGATTATGTCGTGATTTTCGCGATCTCCATAAATACCCGAACTTGCTGATCAGTTTCAGTATCATTCTTTCTTCACCCACTCTTTCCAACACAGCTTCATTTCTTATTCTGTCTGTCCACTTCGCACGTTCCATTCTTCTCCATATCCACATTTCAAATGCTTCTACTTGCTTCTCTTCACTTCGTCATAATGTCCATTTTTCTGCCCCATATAATGCCACATTCCATACAAAGCACTTCACTAGTCTCTTACTTATTCTCTTTCCAAAGGTCCGCAGAAGTTGCTCCTTTTTCTATTACAAGCTTCCTTGGCCATTGCTATCCTCCTTTTGACTTCCTGGCAGCAGCTCATGTTACTCCTTATAGTACACCCCAAGTACTTGAAGCTATCCAATTGCTCTACTGCCTCATTTAAAATTGTCAAGCTTATCTTTTGAATTTTTCTTTCTATGGCCATGCTCTTCATCTTATTTGCATTTTTCTTCATTCCATACTACTCACAGCTATCATTTAGCTCCTGCAGCATATCCTTTAGTATCATTTCCTCTTCTGCTAACAACGCCATATCATCAGCAAATCTTATGAACTTTATTCTTCTTCCTCCTACTGTCACTCCTCCCATGTTCTGAAAACAGTTTTTACTAAATCCTCCAAGTAGATGTTGAACAGGGTAGGTGATAAAGGACACCCTAGACGTACTTCTCTCCAAATTTCACTTCCTTCTGACATTTCTCCTTCTATCCTGACTTTGACTCGTTGTTTAATATAAAGATTACTAAACAGTCTTCTCTCTTTCCAATCCACTCCAGTTTTCTTCATGATCCCCTTCAGTTTACTCCAATCCATTCTGCCAAAAGTCTTTTTTAAGTCCACAAATAGTACATACACTTCTTTATTCTTCTCTAGCTCTCCTATAAGAAACAAATATTTATATATCTGCTATTACTGATAAAATATGGCAATATAGAAAAAAATAGGAAATTCCATCTGCGTAATATGCAAGAAACCAGACTGATGAAACAAGTACTTAATTGTGATCAAAATGATATAGAGGCAGTAGAGAGAGGGCTCGATCAATCAAACTTTAGCGGATGCACAATCTAAATCTCGAATGGAGGACGAGGAGGAGACGGAGGAGAAGAAGAAGTTTCTTATGATGTGTCTTCTGATTTGGCCAGAAAGGTATGATGATCAGCGACGAAGACCACCTTAGCCTCGGCATGGCAGATATATTTAACCCTGCGAGCCATCATCGGTTCTTTCACAAAGCAATATAATGAAAGCCATTTTTCGCGGTTCACTCAGCACGAAAAGAAAGAGGTTTTGTTACTTCAGTTTGGAATACTTGCCTCGTGTGGCGCCGAAGATGGTGACGTTATTTGGCGAAACAGCGTACGTCAAATCGTCTGCTGCTCAGTGCTCACTCATCAATATTTACAAGATGGCGGTGACTCGGGTTCAGCGGTCTTGTGTGCTATCGACATAAACAATCTTAACACAAATTACCATAAGAAGGGAGCAGAGAGTTGGCCTCGCTTGTCATTCAAATAAGATTCCACTGTTGTCAGGGCCTCTAGCAAATCTCTCCGGCTGAAGTTTTCAGAAATCAGGTTTTCATTCTCTAGCCTGATTCAAGTCACGTGATAATCATCTTCGGTCTAAGGTTACTCGATAAAGACTTGCCAAAGATTCTCAATATCTATTCACGAACGGCGACATTGCATAACAAAAGCTTACTTAATCTGTTTTTCTTTCCTGTAAATGTCACTTCACGCAGTGTCCTTCTCCTCCAGCACCTTCTCAGTTTTCCGTTCGTACTTTTCTTTCTTTTCTCTTGCTCTTTTTGCCTTTCGACCTCTCCACCTGTAATGTTCTCATTCATCTCTTTCTTCACACTCTACAGTAATTTTTTTATCCTTTTATTTTATCATAAAGAAAGTGTTGCGATGTTGCGAGAACTCAATTCCAAGATTTTCGCGAAAATACACATTTTCATCTTCTCTGGCACAGAAATAGTAATTTAGTGTGCCATTTTTCCGTACTCTTATATCTGTAGATAGCAATTTCTGTTTAATAACGGATGGATTTTTTTCACATTCGGTATCTACTTTGCAGCCAAGGAACGAGCCGTATCGAAAGCAGGTCGCTGCTGTAGGTTTGTTGTCATCAGTTTTTGGTTAAATTACAGACCTACCAGTTTTCATGCATAATACGCGAGTCACTCAGAATTGAAGATCTCACCGGAAAAAAGGATGTAACACCAAATTACTGAAAAATGTGACTTAGGTGAAAAAAAATAAATTTGGAGTATTAATTTATTGCATTCAATAGCTGAATAAACTTGTATTCTTGATTAGTCCATCGGTTTTTCTAATAAAGTCTAATGAAATATTGTCCTGAAATGATTTTTCTTTCTCTGAAACATGGATTATAGTTTTGGTGGTTACATCCTTATTCCGGGGAGGTCTTCAATTACCTCAAGATTTGACTCTCCCGCGTTGTCACATAATCTCCGGGATTTAGAGGTGATCGTATAACCTGTGTTTTATGTTATGCTTTGGTCCCATTATTATTATTATTATTATTATTATTATTATTATTATTATTATTATTATTATTATTACTATTATTAAAAGGATGCCTCTTACTAGATTTCCATCTCTTGCATTTCATCTCTTGTAGGTTGGCAGATCTGATGTTACACGCTCACTGCGAATGTCAAGAATTACGTAAGGCGTTTAGTTCAGTATTTCGCCGATACGGCTTATGCTTGGTCGCACTATACAAGTCAATTTGTCCGAAAATGATAGACACGAAATAAGAGACTAACACAAAAACTATTAAAATAAATGACCTAGAATTTAAAAGAATTAAAAAGATGTTTGTGAAGACTGATTAGTGTAATGTGTAACTAGACAACGATGTATGTAATGGAGGGGGAAAGGAACTGGCCACCTACCCCAATACCACCCGGCTTAGTCACCTCATGAGTGATGCCTTATTGGTGTCACTTGTGAGGTTTAAACCTGTCTTCTGACAATTGACCAACAACAAACATATTTAAATATTTGACGGTAATTCTTTACATTCTTACTAGGAAAAATGATACGATGCTGCAGAAAATCAATTTGGAAATGTTCGCGGATATAGGCCTACACGCTTTCAGGCATCTATATCTGTGGACATGTACGCGTAAATATTTTCACCGCCTCTTATAACTGAAAAAAAAATGGATGGGGATTGTCACTTCTATTCTACGTGTGGACAACGATTGCTCCTAAACTATTGGATTTATTTTGTCCATATTCTGTATCTACGAGTCAATTTATCCAGGAATTATTCAAATGAAATAAGAGACTAACATTAACACAGTGGAAATAGATGAGCAAGAATTTGAAAGAGTATAAAAATTTAAATAATTGGGGACGGTTTTAATAGACAACAATAATAAAAGGTGGGTTATGGATACTACCTATTTTTAAGTTGGTACCAAAGGTTAATTACAAAAATATATATGATGTTATTGTTGCATTGGTACATGCTTTGGATTTAATATGCAACAAGGTTAATTGGAGTATTCGACATCATGTTTTTGCAGTTGATAGTTACACGTAACATGAGAGTGTGGTGCATGTGCAGCGGTCGTTTCGACGAGATTTGGAGATAACCGAGGCAGAGGACCAGTTCTAACTCGTAAAACAATTCTGTCATGTGTGAATGAGTGGAGGGAATAAAGTTCAATGTAAAGAGAACTGGACCAATGAAAACTGTACGCACTCCTGAAAATATTGAGAGAGTGACAACTGCATTACTGCGAAGTCCAACTCTTTCAGCACGAAGACACGCACTGACTCTAAACTTATGAATCGTAGTCTACTCCACATACTGCATCTTGACCTTCCGTTTCATTCCTATAAAATATAAGTTGTTCAGCAACTAGATGTAAACGAAAAATTGAATCGCTTACACTTTTTTCGACAAATGCAGGAACTAATTCAACAAGATCCGTTGCTATGGATGTACTACTGATGTCTGATGGGGCTAATTTCCATGTTTCTGGGTTGCAAATGATAATCCAAGAGTGAGAGCTATCTTGTAATATGCATAAATATATGTTTTGTTCTTTTGAAAGAACATTATGTCACTTTTAAAACAGGTAATCTCCCATGCCCCACCCTGTATAACAAGGGAATTTACACAAAGAATAATAATGGCTAATGCAGTTAGCTGTGATCTAACGAAACACTTGATATCAAGATATTTGGAGAGACATAGGCCTGTAAGTTGTACAGAACCCTAATAAGACCAATATTGACCTAAGGAAGTGGGAGTTGGTACTTGGAAAAGCAACATAAGAATTTGCTCTAGATATTTAAAAGAAGGCTTAAGAAAGATATATGGATCGATAAAGGAGAATGATGTATGGAGAACGCATTATAATGATGACTTGTACGAACTGTTTAATGAACCTGATATAATGAAAGTAATTAAATTTCAGAGACTGAGATGACTGGAAGACATCACTAGAATGAAGACCAGGACCCTTGCAAAAAGCTAACACTTCATAAATCAGAAGGGGAGTACGAATAGGAAGATCTAAATTAGTCATTGGATGCAGTTATGAGATTAATAGGCGTCAGAAATTGGAGAAGAAGAACGAAGTATCGCGTTGATTGGAGGACAGTTTCCAAAGAGACTAGGATTCACAGCTGACTGAAAAGCCAAAAGAAGATGATGTGTATGAAATAAATTTTCTGTAAAAAATTAATAGGCCAATATTTGAAATCGAAAACACTATGGCACTCAATTTCAAGAATTTATAGAAAATTTTGATCTTGATTTTTGTATTACTTAGAATAAACTGGAAAATGAGACGTATTATCACAGTCTAGTATATACAGTCACGAAGCTTAGTTTTGAGGGTGCTAGGAACAATTGACTGTGCCGGTACTATTTCGAATTGTCTGTAATGAGGCGATATTAGCGATCCTAGTGGTTAGCAACTATCTATGGATGCATATTTACTACGTATTGAGCTTCGTGACTGTATATACTAGACTGTGGTATTACTCACAGTTATCAAAGCAGAAACGTTTGACTAAGAGAAATTAATGTTCATTTTATCATATATACCAATGAATTTTGCAAGTTTTGAAAGCTCAAGACTAATAGCAGGACACATTTGTTATGCGTAATTGAACACTGGAGCAAGGTCTTGGAAGATATAGAATTAAAAGGAAGGAGTCTGAATATTTACATAATTGGCCTGTATTTAAACATTTGTGTAATTTTTAAATACAGTATTGATTAACACGAATAAAATATACTAGTAATAGTTATGATATACGATATAGGCTTACGTAGGACATATGTTACATGCATTAAACTTCGTCGTCTTCCTGTCCGGGTAATTAGGCCGAGTGACCCCTTGCGTTCTCGTGCCGTCTTGTTTAAGGTCTTCCCAATCTTCTTTTTCTACATGTGCCTGGTAAATTAGAATTTATTTCGGTAGTTCTGACTTCTCTATTCTATTAATATGTTTAGTCAATTTTATTCTGTAATTTTGAAGGTATTTTAACATGAGAGTAACTTTCACATTGTTTAATATATCTGAGCTTTCTTTTCTATCCCATAACGTATAACTTTCAGTTTTATTAACGAAGCGCATTTCTGCAACTTGTATTATTTTTAATTGTTGCTTTTTTTAAAGTATATGCTTCACTTGAAAATAAAAGATTTGGATTAGTTAACAGATTGTAGACTAGAGTGCTATTCTAGTATTAATATGGAACAATTTATTAATGAAATCAAACGCCTTAATTTAGGGGTTGTTAGGATTCACAGCTGACTGAAAAGCCAAAAGAAGATGATACTTATAACCCAGAAAGCGAAAGTCCATCATCCAATTTGTGTGCATTTTAAATTATTGTATTAATGCGTGTCTTTCGAATATTAGTTTAAGAAAATAAACTATAAACAGTAATATTATTCGTAACATTAAACAATGTGAAAGTTACTCCCATGTTAAAATACCTTCAGAATTTCAGAATAAAATGGATTGAACATATTAATAGAATAGAAAAGTCAGAACTATCGAAATAAATAACTAATTTACCAGGCACATAGAAAAAGAAGATTGGAAAGACCTTAAAGAAGACGGCATGAGAACGGAAGAGGTCACTCGGCCAAATTACTCTGACATGTAACATACGTCCTATGTAGGCCTATATCATAACCATAATTGAATTATTGCCAGACGTATAAAACATAGGTATTGTAATTAATGAGAAAGTATATGTCAACCACGTGATACCGGTACATGTATGTTTGAATTTGAAAAATACCCTGCTCTTCCAAGGCATGAGGTTGTGCCAAGTTCTTAAAATAAAAACGTAGTAATTCACAAACTTCAAATATATCAATTCTCGATTAATATGAACAAATACGCGACAAATGATGAACAATTAAATGGACTACAAGAAAAACTATAGTGTGATAGTGCCAGAATAATTGAATATGAAAGTATTTCGTTAACAACATTATAACGTAATACACAGGAAGTCGTCAGGAGTTCCTACAAGCAAAGTAAGGTCTGTCAAAAGATAACTTGAACGATCAGAAAATTACAATGAATAGTCGCTTAATCCTAGTCTTTGGATAATGGTGGTAGCAGTAGTGGTGGTGGTGGTTATTATTATTATTATTATCACTATATATTGTTTAATTATCTGAAACTTTGTACGAAATATTAAGCTGGGGTCTGACCCTTCCTTTCTCCTTGGTCCTGTAGTTTAGTATCATGTTCGGGATTTTTTTATCAGATTTGTCCTATTATCTTTCTTGATCACTTTTATGTTTTTCTATCACGGCATTTAATTTCTATAGCTCTTCACTATAATAAGAGGAAATTGAAGAAAGAAAGGAAATGGAAGAAGAAAATGAAGATAGAAAAGAAAATATTGGAAGAAGGAAATAAAGTCAAAAAGAAAAAAGTATGAAAGAAGAAAATAAAATCAGGAAGGAAAAGAATGGAAGAAGGAAATAAAATCAGGAAGGAAAAGAATGGAAGAAGGAAATAAAGTCAGAAAAGGAAAGTATGGAAGAAGGAAATAAAGTCAAGAAGGAAAAGACTGGAAAAAAGGGAATGAAGTCAAAAAGAAAAAGTACGAAAGAAGAAAATAAGGTCAAGAAGGAAAAGAATAGAAAAAGGAAAAGTATGAAAGAAGAAAATAAAATCAAGAAGGAAAAGAAATTAAATAAGGATAACTAAAGAAAATACAGAAATTGAAGTAGAGAAAGAAGTAGAAAACGAAGAAAAGAAATAGAAGTTGAAGGAGCTAAATGGATGATGAAGGAAAGAAGTAGAAAATGACGAAGGAAAGAAGTAGAAGTGACGAAGGAAAGAAGTAGAGGATGAAGGCAAGTAGTAGATGATTTTGAAGAAAAGAAGATGATAAAGGAAAGAAGAAGATGAAGGAATGAAGGAAAGAAATAGAAGATGATGAAGGGAAGAAGATGAAGGAAAAATGTAGAAAACGAAGGAAAGAAATAGAAGATGATGAAGGAAAGAAGTAGAAAATGAAGGAAATGTAATATGACGAGAGAAAGAGATTATGTTGCTGAAGGTAAGGAGAAGATGAAGGAAAGAAGTTGACAAAGGAAAAAAAAGTTGAAGATAATGGAAAGAAGTAGAAGATGAAGCAGAGAAGTAGAAGATGATGAACAAAAGAAGTAGAAGATATGAAAGAAGTATGCTGAAGTGACGAATTACAAGATGAAGGAAAGAAATAGAAAATTATGAAGGAAAAAGTAGAAGATGAAGAAAAAAGTAGAAAATGATGAAGGAAAGAAGTGGATGTTGAAGAAAAGGTGGAAAAAGGGACGGGTGGTGGAAGAAATAAACGGAAGGTAGAAGAATAATATAAGAGGATGGAGAGAAGAGCAAGTGAAAGAAGAAAAAAAAAGAGACGCAAGATATAACGTGGAAAAATAGAAAAAGGAGTGAAGTAGAGTGAAAAAAATTGGAAGTAAGTTTCCTAAGGCGTCCCTAGATTTGAGCTTGAAAAGATGGCAACCCTGGCAGCACGGCTTGATTTTGGTACGAAATGAATTATTTATACACAGACAGCAAGAGGATCTGCGCTGAGGATTTAGGATCGAGGCTGAGTCGCAAGTGTTGGGACGTGCTGTGGAGTTGAAATGCGATGACGGAGGCAGGTCTTGAATACCAGGCAGCCTGTTGTTTGTAGACCAGCCCTCCTCGCTCACTGCGACAACGGACTAAGGCACACTGTGCAGCAGGGCTGCCACCTGTTCCGGAATTTCGTAATTTGTTTAATTTGTGACCCTCAGCATGCTGTAACAGAGTTTGCAGATGAAGCATATCCGAAACATGTGATTTTGTACAAAAATTGTCCTACTTTGTTTTACAAAAAAACTCACTCACTCACTCACTCACTCACTCACTCACTCACTCACTCACTCACTCGTTCGTGCATTCACCCCCTCACATAATCATTAATTAATTAGTTCACCCAGTCGCTTACTCGCTCATCTACGAGTTCTCATTAGCTCATACTTACCCATTCATTCATTCATTCGTTCGTTCGTTCGTTCGTTCGTTCGTTCGTTCGTTCGTTCGTTCGTTCGTTTGTTCGTTCGTACGTCCGTTCATTCATTCATTCATTCATTCATTCATTCATTCATTCATTCATTCGTTCACCACTTACTCACTGACCTATTCATTCATTCATTTATTCATTCATTCATTCATTCATTCATTCACCCACCTTACTATTGACTCATTTCTTCACCAATTCATCTACTTGTTCACTCAACTATTAATTTATTAATTCATCCACTTGCTCACTTATTCATTCGCTCACTCCATTCATCGATTAATTTATTAACTGAACTGTCTATTGGGTGATGAATTAACGCATTCTCTCATATCCTTGTCCAGACATTCTTTTATTCACTCATTTATTTGCTCAATCACTTTCCATTCTGCCACTCACACTCATTCACTATTGAATTAAAGCATTGGCTTTTTGACACTCACTCAAACATTCATTAAGTAACGAATTATTGAATTACTTAATTCACTGGTTCATTAATTCAGGAAGGGATTCTGTTTCCACCTCATCCTTTTCTTTATCTTACCGTTTACCTTCTCTTTCCATTTGCAGTTTCTAAGGTCGCTATACCTTCTCGCTCTCTCTTTTTTTTTTTAAGTAACTACTACCTTTTACTGTATTAAGTGACACATGTTAGATCTCTTCTACTATTTTCATTTCTTAATTTATTTTGTCTTGAACTACCTAATATGCTATCGTTGTTTTATATTAAGATCGTAAGTCCTATTTAAAGCGAAATAGTATCTCGAAAGAACTAAAATATCTTGCAATAACAATATTTTAACACATTTTGAAATCGAACATTGTAAAGATTTCGTAATTTTCCTGTCTTTTTTCCTTTACATTTTTCCCTTCACTTTTATTAGCCTGCTTTAGTTCGTCATTCTCTTAAGGGGTTAGGTACAGCTTAAAGCAGTAAAATTTTTGGAAATATTCAACATTTTTTTCCTCTATTACTGTATCTTGTACAATAATGAAAATTGGTGTGTGTAAAACACTGTCCTTCTGCTATAAGAAAAAAATATTTTTACAATTAAAAAAAATTATTATTATTATTTTTTCAAAATTCATAATGGCGGTAGTTCACTGTGCAGTGATGAAGCGTTTCCCTCATAACTCATAAACTTGTTAATATTTTCATGTTCTCTCTCTTTTATTTTATTGCTGAAACTCATGTTTACAATATCATGCACTTTCAACTGCATTCCTTAATAAATAATATATATATTTTTTTAATTTTATGTTAGAAGAAATTGTTGATATTTGACAATTTTTAAATGAATTTATTTTTTATCAGACAATGTATCAAAGGTAGAGAAGTGATCTTGCATCATCTTGTAAATATGACATGCATAAATACACACAAAAATTTCATCACAGAATGCTGGATAGTTTATTAGGTATGTAGGAAACGCTTCATCTCTGCACAGTGAAATTAATTTTGGAAAAAAAAAAGTATATAATTTTTTTTAATCGTAAAAAATATTTTTTCTTATAGCAGAAGGGCAGTATTTTACACATACTAATTTTCATTATTGAACAAGATACAGTAATTGAGGAAGAAAATGTTGAATATTTCCAAAATATTACTGCTGTAAGCTGTACCTAACCGCTTAAAGATGATCTGACTCACAATTTTTACATGTACGAAAAAACTTGTTTACTTTCATCTAACTCTGTGAACTAATAGCTTGGTGTATACGCCGATCTTTGGATTTATAATATCCATTATTATTATTATTATTATTATTATTATTATTATTATTATTATTATGCATTACAAATCCCTTAGTAATGACGTCCATTCCCAAGTAACGGGACTTCGTTCTCGCGTGATTAGCATAGCATAAGCTATCGTTTAAGATAACACAGCATTTGAAAAGAGAGAGAGAGAGAGAGAGAGAGAAATTTCCATCTTGCCGGGTATCGAAGTCTACTCCTCTGGATTAGTAGCCATTTGTCCGACAAGTGGTAGGACACCTGTTAAGAGCCTCGTATGTCACTGTTGCTCGCATGCCTGTTTCAAGACTTGACTTGGCATCTTCTGAGCTTCACATGTGGTTTTCTCCTTCAATGACCTTGGCCAAAAGACAGAGATGGAATAATACGTTTGAAAATGGTAGAATGGCTTTTAATTATGAACTGTTAGCTTTGATTTTAGTTTTTTATGAACTTGTTTGGCAACTGGTGTTAAACGACGACTGTTGTTTTCGAACAAGTAGGGCATAATCATACATTACGTAACCATATGGAGACGCACTTCCCCAGGAATTCTGTAAGGGGGAATTCATTCTTCATGATGAGCGTGGAGTAGGGTAGATAATAGATAATATAATCCCGTCGTTTATAGTGTAGAATCGTGCCAGAATGCAGTTAGATGTCAGAGCGTCTCGATAAAAGTCTATCGGGACTGTAAATTGCCCCACATTTAGAGTTAATACGGGTACTTTTTTTACTTTCATATTATACAACATATAAAGATGAAATATTTTTTGTTTGTGCCAAGAATCGATTTAGATATTTAATTCCTGATGCCGAAAAAGTTTTTGATAATCCGTCTTTCTTTCTGTCAGTCTATCGATGTTCATTTTTCTTAAGCTGTTGGATGAATTTTATTCAGATTCAGTATCTACTAGTCAATTTACCTGGAAATGATACACATTAAGTACAACATTTTAAAAATAAAAATTGATGAATTTTTATTTGCACTTCAAGAATCGGCCGACCATTTTCTTTTGATGTTTAATTTTATGTTTAACAAAATGAGATGGTAAAGTTTATCGACGGAAAAATTGCCGGGGAAAAATAAAATTGTTATGGATAAATATGTCTACTGTTCGTTGCAAATTTAGCCAAGTTCTACCTCTTCTCGTCAGAAATTAATAATAGAAAGTCTTTACTGTTTAAGTATTGCCAGAGAATTGTAAATGCATTCTTTGTCCTTTGATGACCTACTGATACAAGGTCTGGAAGGTTTAGAATAATTAAAATAATCTAGGATTATTATACCAATATGATATATATATGCTGCTTTTCTGAAATAGAAATTATTACATAATACACCTTGTTTAAAACAGAATTTGAGCTAGAATATAAATAAGTGTCGCAAAAATGCACAATTGAAAAATTATATTTATTCTAGCAAATTGCGAAAAGAGAATTAATAAGATTTGCACAAACTAAACATTATTGAATTTACTTCTTGGAGTTGTATTATTTTTGTATTATTGTATTATTTTTAACTCAACTTTATCACACTGTAGGTAGGTCTATATGTAAGTAAATCATTAGACCTCTGTTTAGAATCAATTACTGTTGAATTTACTTCATATTAAAAAACATCTGTTTTTATAAGCACTCCAAATATTTGAAAGCACTTGGGAAATCAATTTTCTTTACTAGTAGGCCCTTCAGGATTTATTGTTAGCAGAGTGCTAACTTATTTTACCGAAAGGCGGTTTCTAATTTTAGTTTTTACAAGATTCATGCTATTAAATTCTCGCTCACAATTTACAGTATGGAATCGAATTGTTGCAGTATACTGTATAAAGGACACCATACACTATTAGTTTGGTCTTTAGTTCTGTCTGATCAGTCGTGACTGTTACGATAAACTGATGGTACGTGGTATTTTTCTAATTCCGTTTTTAACTGATCAGTCTGACTGAAGAACTGAAAGAAAGACCATCGATTTGTTGTATCGTGCTACTGAACGGAGTGTGTATCATGGCTCAATCAGATTGTCCGTTCTTGTCTGTTTCTGTAAGTAAAGTAAAGTAGTGTTATTTCGGGGTATTCTCCGGGCACGTTTGTGGCTTGTCAGAATAACCACGTGGTCGAAATATACATTTTTAAAATTTATTGATCTGTTTCGTGCACAAGACGGTTATGGAAAGTGAAATGTAAAGCTTATCATAACAAAGCGAAAAGAAATGGTTATGATTATGGCATTCTTGTAAGAAAAGTAAGAGATTTACCCAAGTGCCGATCGCGATATGATGGCAAAAAAAAATGACAACTTGCGAAGTACGGTACTTATCGTAAAAAGCACAAAAAAGTAGTAGAATTGAAATCATCAGGTACTGGTACTGATAACAAGCTATACTACAACGAGCTTTGTTTTTAGTTGATGAGAAAATTCCAAGGGAATCTGCATCAAGTATGATTGGAAATGAGACAGAGACAAGTAAAACTACGTACAGTTATTAAAAGTATTTCAGCTTATTTATTTATTTTATTTTCAAATTATAAATGCATTTTAAAGAAACGATGGCAAATTATGACATCATATACGTTTACTGTACATCGGAAGTCGCGTGTTCTGAACTTGATTAAAATATTAACACAGTTTGTGATTATGACTTATTTTTAATTTTGTGTGGATCTGTAATTTCTATTTATTTCTTCTGTACTCTTTTAACTTTTGTTTTGTGTAAAATGGATAACCGTGACTTTAATGTTGACATCGCTAATGTTTCTTAAACCTATATTATGGCCATATACAATGTAATATAGTCGCCAATTTTGTAAGAAGCTTGAGCGGATAAAAATACTCATAATAAAAGTGTATTCGAGATCTTCATAACTCCTGCCTGTTGACAAAAATCGTAATGTAGCCATCAGCTGCTCTTGGGGGTATATGGCCTGTCTGATAATTATTTCTTGTTTTTCAATTAGTGGAGGTACAGTACTAATAGGGGTAAAGGAACTGGCCATCCCACCCCTTATCTCCTAGCCTAGTTACCTCATGAGTGATGCCTTATTAGTGTCAGTTATGAGGTTCTGACCTGTCTTCGGACAGTTGAATAAACAGAAATGAAAAATATATGAAGAAAAGAAGAGAAAAAGGGAGAGAAGATGAATAAAAATAGGAAAAAAGAGGACAAACAAAGGAAGTGAAGAAGAAAGATGAGTGAAAGAAGGGAGAAAGGAAGGGAAGAAGCTGAGGAAAAGAAAGGAGAAAGAAAGGAAAAAGTGAGGAAAAGAAGGGAGAAAAGGAAGATAAGATGAAGTAAATAAGGGAAAATAAGAAAATGAAGAAAAAGATTGGAAAGGAGAAGACAATAAGGAAAAACATAATGGAAAAAGAAGAGAAGAAGATTAGGGATAAGGATAAAAGGAGATGTGGATGAGAAAAAAAGGAAAAGGAAGAGAAAAAGACAAAGGTAAAAAGGGTGAAAAGAAAAAGTAGATGACCAAAAAGCGGGAAAGCAAAAGAGAAGAAGATGAAGGAAAGAAAGGGGAAAAGAAATAGAAGAAGATGAGCAAAAAGAAAAGCGAAAGAGAAGAAGATTAGGAAAAGAAGGAAAAAAGAAAGAGAAGAAGATGAGCAAAAAAGGGAAAAACGAAAGAGAAGAAGATGAGGAAGAGAAGAGGAGAGAAAGAGAAGAAGATGAGCCAAAAAGAAAAAAGCTAAAGAGAAGAAGATGAGGAAAAGATGATATTAATGAAAAATGTATGAAGAAAAGAGGAGGAAAAAAGAAAGAAAAGAAGATAAGGAAAAGAAGGGAAAATGAAAAATAGATGGAGGATATTGAGAAGAAAAAGTAAGAGAAAAATATGAGCAAAAGAAGGGAAAAAAGAAGAGAAGATGAAGATTAGAAAGGGAAAATGAAAAGTAGATGAAGGAAATTGAGGGAAAAAATAACAGAAGAATATCAGCAAAAAGGGGGAAAAGAAAAGAAAATGAAAATAATAACGAGAAAATGAAAAGTAGATAAAAAAGAAAAAAGAGAAGGTGAGTAAAAGGAGGGTGAAAATAAGAAAAGAATATGTGGATAAGAAGGTGAAAATGAGGGGAGATTAAGGAGAAAAAGAAAGAAGATAAGTGGAAAATGTGAAGATCCTAAGAACGAGGGAAGGAGAAAATGAAATGACGAGGGAAAGTAAAAATGTGCAGAAGAAAAACAAAGGGGAAAAGATGAAGAGAAGAAAATAAGAAGAAAATGAGAAAAAAGGAATGGAAACGGAAGAGACTAAGATGAGGAAGAATAGAATGAAAAATATAGGTGAGGAAACGGATGAAAAAAGGAGAGAAGAATAGAAGGGAAGGAAGGGGAAACCGCGTGGATTTTTTTCTCTTTGTCCATATTTTATGGGCACACGTGGTCAGGAAAGCACGTTATAACAGCGAAAGTATTTAAAACTCTCTGTTGTACTATGGTTTATGAATCCGCCGTCAGGTTTTGAGCTTCTCGACCTTGTCACATTCTCTTTATCTCTAATTTTAATCGCACAATACATACAGCGGTTCATATGCCAGTCTCCAGCATTTTAAAATTTTAAATGGATGAAGGGAGGATATCTCGGGGTGGTTTTAACCTTGCCACCCTTCTCCGAGGGGATCCCCTTAACGCCTATTGAGGGTGACAGGTGCCCAAGCGTGACGTTCCAGAGGGAGTTCCCTTTAGAGAGTCTGTCGCACACTATATGGCGTGAACTGTGATGCCAGATAAACGAGTTTGGGGTTATTGATATTATGATTAGCCCCAGCTAACAGAAATGATAGGTGTCACAAATGTGAGACGAAATTACATTACACACGTTTCACAATAATTCAGGTCTTTCATCATAATAATTGTGAATAATATTAACCGTTTATATTTTATTTTATAAAAGACTATTTTTGGCCACGTGCATCAACGTCGGTTAGTGTAACCACCTGTTAAAATTGTCACCTAACCCCTGATTAAGCATTTATAAGATCTCTTTTAGAACTTAAACAGGAGGTTAACCACGGTAATCTCTAACCAGACATATTCGAGCGGTTAAAGGAGATAACCAGTGATTAGCAGGCCTAGTACAACAAAATGGTGGCCAGATCGACAGCTGATTATTTCGAAGATGATTAGTATTGCACATGGATATGGATGATGGTGAGCGTTAAGTTTTATCAGTGGAAAGAAAATTCTTACGAGGAATTATGTGACGAAATTTCATTTATCAAAATCTATCGTATCGTTTCTGCTGCAACAAAATAACTCACAAACAATTTTATTTCTTCCATGAATCGACTGTTTACACTACAGTTCTATGTAACTGATAGTTTTAGTATTTTAATGGGGTACTCCCGTTTCAAGCAACACACTCCAGCTTTCCCTCATTTCATCTATCATCTGCGATAGTTAAAAATACTCTTGAGTGGAAGTCTTGGGGATAGTACGAGTTTCCGATGTTGATATATAGTAGGAAGGGCTTGGGGCTTCGGGTCCTGGATCTTATCAGGGTACTCATTTGAGGATGAGACCTGGATCTGTAAGGGCTGAGGCAGGATGACCCACCTGCCACCACACAGTAAGATTCAAGAATCTCTCCCAGGTAACCCGTCGGAATATCGAAGCAATCATCGCGTAAATGGCGCCCACTATGCGCTAATGTAAAGTAAAGTAAAGTAAAGCCAAAGCTAATGCACACAAATAAGAAGATAACTTACATTTTCGTTACCTGGGCTGAACACAAAAGTCGTTTTTGTAATCCCAAAAAGTGAGATGTGTGATTTACTTCACAAGTTACTGAGTTCAAGTAAAATGTAGCCTTACTATGTAACAACTTTTGCACAAAATCACATAAATTTAACAGTCCTGTGTTGTTCTAATTTCTAGTATTATTTTTATAGTTACAAAAATCGACATTTTAAAGTGATATGAATTTTTTAGAAGAACGATAGTTTATAATGAGATTCCAAGCACTTTATTTTCTTTTGAAATAAGCCACAGTATTGCTAAACCAGGGAAGAATTGAAAACTAATTGCTTCCGTAAAAATTCTCCTACACATAACAAGAGGATTGGGGTTTAGAACTAACGACTGCTAATCCTTTCAGAGCAAGACTCGTGTAGTCTTTCGTGTCGGTGGCGGTGAGAACTGCGCAACCATTCTGTAACTAATTATTTTGGTAAATTATTGTTTTTGTTCAACAAGAACTAGGCTATACAGTTTTATATATGAGTTCATTCTACAAAACACAAGAAATCACATAAAAAGTAGTCCTTTATGTTTTGGACTACATCTCCACTGTGCACTGTTGATTTCTGATATGGATCCCTCAATGTTTCACTAAAAATTATTACATTTCATATGTACAATTCTCTGATGAACTGACTGGTAAGCACTAAATACGAACAAATAGTTTAGGCGAAATCTCTGTACATAGACGGTATTTTCTAATTTCACTTTTTCGGTATGATGGATGCTAAAAACTTATGTTTGCATTAAGCTTTCGGTATCATTTTTGTAGTAGCATCTTCACATATAAGGTCCCGGCAAACTTACCATCAATAAGAATCATACACATCTCTAAACCATTTATATTAGAATAAATATTTACTTATCCAAAAATATACAGATGTTTCAAATTTCCGTAGATCTCCATAATGTGGTCTATTTTTTATTTTTATTTTATTTTATTTTATTGGGTTATTTTACACGCTGTATCAACATCTAGGTTATTTAGCGTCTGAATGAAACGAAGGTGATAATGCCGATGAAATGAGTCCGGGGTCCAGCACCGAAAGTTACCCAGCATTTTCTCGTATTGGGTTGAGGGAAAACCCCCGAAAAAACCTCAACCAGGTAACTTGCCCCGACCGGGATTCGAACCCGGGCCACCTGATTTCGCGGCCAGACGCGCTGACCGTTACTCCACAGGTGTGGACTATTAGTGATCTAGGAAGCCATAGAATGGAACCTCCTTTTCCAATCCATCTCCCTGGACACTGTTAATCTAGACAGGTCTTAACTTCTCTAGGGCAGTGGGGCGGTGCTCCATCTTGCTGTAAATGGTATACTATTCGGTTCAAAAAGTTTCCGGAATATAGCCTATTTTTTTTTCGCCGAAATAAATAATGTCATGTGGTATATTTCTGTTTCTGGAGGTGGCATTCATGATGTTACTTCCATAGAAGTTTCATGATCACAGTCATTGTTGTTGCTGTGTGGCAACTGACTTGTTTTTGTGATATTCGTTCGTCGCATTATCAAAGACGACCTTCAGAAAAACGTTTATGCCAGGTACAGACCTGCGTTTTTTCATTGGTGTTTCACCATAAGCTTCTTCAGACATTCTTAATGTATCTGAAGGTGATTTGTAAAATATATATATATATATTATATTTGCGGATTCTCTATATCCCAAATTCACAAATGCGATGAACAACAACAGCCAGTTGCCACACAACAACAACAACAACAACAACAACAACAACAATGACTATGATCATGAAACTTCTACGGAAGTGACGTCCTGAATGTTGCCAACACCAGAAACAGAAATATACCACATATTAATCATTTCGGCGAAAAAATATATTCCGGAAACTTTTTGAACCGAGTATGTATATAAAATAATTCGAGGAATTGCATACTTTTTCAACATGTACACTACAATTATGTCATTGCTGTTATTGTGTCTTCTTCAAAAAAGAATGATCCGATAGGAGATCAGGAAGTTATGGCATACCTCACGTTTTGTCACGCTCATGTTCATTAAACAAGTGTGGTTTTTCACTTCCTAAAATTCTACAGTGCACATTACCAGAATAATACAGGTCGGCTTCATCGGAGAAGAAGATATGGCTGAGAAATTCATTATCGTCTAACCGGTGCAACATTTCCTCAACAAGTGCAATCTGTTTAGGCTGGCTTGCCTGTAATAAGAATCTCAAAAATGAAAATAATAGGCAGTATGAAAATAATACAGAATATCGAAATGTGACAGAAAAGTTAAAAAAATAAAAGTGTTTATTCTACAATAAATTGTTTGCGAGATATATGAGGATTTCATTAGTAGTATGCCTAATTCTGCCGGATACGCTCTGTAAGTACTTCGTATATTGCAGAAAAATAGCTTTCTCTATGATACACAAGTTAATGGCAAAATCAGCATGTTTTATGCAAGCGAGACGGAGGAATAAGAGAGAAAGGTCGAAGTAAGTTTTAAGCACGGTGTTTGAGAAATGTAGAGACGCGTCGAGATTATACTGAAGGTATAATTAGAAATAATCTTGAGAGGATCGCAGACTGAAGTTATTGATGAATAGGAACCTGATACAAAAGAACCGACTACCAAAGTAATGAGCCACTGACAACAGAAGAAAACTTGAAATATTGGCAGACCAATGAGAAGCCGGCAAGCGCAGTTCAAGGAGACGCTGAAACTGAAATAAGAAATAGTCCGCGTCATAAAGATGACACATACTTTCTCATTGTACATCTCAAGCATTTCGCAACAATTCGGTTGCTAATCCCATCTATAAGTTTGTTTCAACTGAAATTCAGAAGGCGAAAATATGCAATAGATTACGTAAAACAATTTATATCTTTGTTATACTTAGGTCATATTTACTAGTTATTATTTTACGTCTCATTTATTTAGCTTTATTTCAATCCATTCTCCAGTATGGAATTTTAGGATGGGGAAATGCTTGTAATTCTAATCTCGCTCCACTAATACTTTTTCAGAAAAGAATAATTAAAATATGCCTTAATAAACCAATTGATTACTCATCCGAGCTTTTGTTCACTGATTCTAATGTTTTGAAAATTAAACAAATTTATTATATTGTCTTATTAAACTTCATACATAAAAATCGCAATAAATTCAAATTGTATCGTCATAAATATGGAACTAAAAGATCCGATTTTCTACGACTAGAGGAATCAAAATGTTCCACAAGCACAGCTCTTAGGCATGGTACCTACTTTGGCCCAAGGTTATATAATAAAATAATTGAAAAATACCCAAATTTGGAAAATTTTACTATCAGAAATTAAAAAAAATTGCGTTAGGAATTTAATTTTTAAAGAATATATGTATTTGTATGAGTTAAATTGTTAAAATAGAAATTGTATTTTTAAAGTTAATTTATTCCTATATATTTTTTTTCCTTGACCCACTTTGTGTCAAATAATTATCTTTGTGTTAAGTATGTGTTTAGATAATTCCCTGAGCACGAGGGAAGAATTAAGACTGTATTTTTGTAAATGTTATTTTACTAACAATAAACAACAATAAACAATTTTACTACACACCCTAATAAGATGGATATTCTATTTACAGAAGGTAGACATCTGACTTACATCATTAGCTGCATGGTTTAAAATAACAACGCTGACATTATTTAGCGTAACGGCGATTCATACATTCATATATATTATAGTTGTGAAAGTTGGACGTTATACCATTTCAACATACATTAAATAAATAGCAGAGATAAAATGTCTCTGTTTTCTCTACTTGTAGGGTGAAACTGACTTAGGGCGATGGATTTTAAAGGGCGATAAAAGCCTTATCATGGCTTCATAGGGAGGAAAGTAAATCTGGGAGATCCGTGTTGTAGATTTACGGCAAGTAGAAAACCCCAGTCCCTAATAATAGAGTCCAAGCATATAATTCGTCTGCCTATTTATAACTTCTTCAAAAGTTCCACCATCTTTCTTATTACACTTCCAAAATATGTGAGTTCCTCAACACTATCAATAGACTGCATATTTGTTATTTATTGAGACTTTGTCAGCTTTCTTACTATTAAATATCAGTGCCTTAGTTTTTGCTATAAGTAATTTATTTTCAGATGTTATCTTTTATTTCTTTTCCTAAATTGTTACTAGATAAGGACACGGTGGAAAATGGGAAACCAGAATTAAAGGATAAAGAGAAGAAACTTGCAGACAGAAGCAATAACATAAAATTAAGACGCGAAAAGAGAAAGAAGAGAAGCAGAAATATGAAGAGGTTGAAAATGAAAAGAAATACAATAATATAAACATGAAGTGAAATGAAAGAAAGGTGAAAGAAAAGCAGTTAAAAATAGAGATTAAAATATTTAGTGAAAAAAATAGCAAAGGGGAAATTAAAGAAAATAAGCAGAAGAGGATTTGAACAGGAAGAGAAGAGAGACGAGAAAAGAGAGAGAAGAGAGAAGAAACGAAGAAGAAGTTGATTGTACAGCATTTTTATAGCTGCGTTTCAGCCTCGGAGGAAAGACAAGGTTATGCGTCAGCGCTGTGAATGTAAGATTTAATTGCAAGTGTGTGGGAGAGTAAATACGAATTTACAGCCAGCGATATCAATGAAATGCGAGATACAGAACAGGTTTCTGATGCAGGGTGCGGCCGTCCGTTGAACATTCCGCAGAATCGGGGGGGGACGAGGGTACAATCACAGAAGTCTGTTTACAGGTGGCTAACCCTCAATAGGGAGGCAGGGAGGTTCGTAAAGCACCTGCAGCAATGGATTGCAATACGTGGATCAGAAATAGGGGCCATTGGAAAAAATGTGGTGTGATGGGAATAGGGAACGTTAATTTTCCAAATTACCGTATATAACATATATTTCGGGCGTTCCTGCATATAATAGACTTTAGTTCATATATTGTAACATATTTTCAGGATTTTGTTGCATAAACTTTCAAATTTACATATTTTGTAAAAAAAGAACGAAAAAGTAAGATTCTAGACTGTTTGATTCTAAGCACACGATATTTTTAATAATAATAATAATAATAATAATAATAATAATAATAATAATAATAATAATAATAATAATAATATAAACTAAATGATGTTGAATCAATCTGGTTAAGCATTAGATACATACATACATACATACATACATACATACATACATACATACATACATACATACATACATACATACATACATACATACATACATACATACATACATACATACATACATACATACGGGCTATTCCATATGAAATCGATCAGTAAAAAACCTCGCATTTTTTATACTCTAATTTTTTCCCTACTTACACAAGGTGCTGAGGGGAGTGCATTTTCAAAAATATACTATCGAAAGTCAAGCGGTTTTCATATTATTGAGCGAACATTGAAACTGCACGAACTGCAGAACTGCAGAACATTGAACGAGAGCTTATTTTGAAGCTGACATTTGGTAGGTTATGTTAAGAAGTAATCCTTATTTTTATTGTACACAGAGAGACAGATAATCTGATTTTACTTGGTTTTAGGCTTTTTGGCCATTTGTAAAAATGTAAAAAAAAAAAAATATTGAGAAAAAAACCTTGCATTATTAAGAGGGATTCGGCATTGTTTGCTTAGTGGCTCGGCAATAAGTTTCGAGGGTATTAAATAGATTATTTTCATACGCCTAGACTTGAACGGCGCAGTACCGCAAGCACTGGCCGAGAACTGAAGATAGCGAGCGTTGGGCATCATTTTACTCCTGTGTTTATGAAAACCTGTGATAAAGCTAGCACAGTCATGACTGCTAGACGACACATCACGTGTTTATGTTTACTGGCCTTGCTTCCTTCGGCTACGTCTCACAGTCAGCTGGTTAGTTCACGCGCGTACTATTTATTTTCTTTATTTGATATTTTCAATACTTTCTTATCAACGTCCCACCAGTAAAAAAAAGTGTGTTTATTTGTGCTTTCAATTCGGAATCTAACCATGTATTTTAAAAATATTTTTTCGTGGGCAAAGGCGTCTTAATGAAGAAAAATCTATATTTCTCCATTTCCATAAAAAGTAAGAAAAACTGTTTACATGTCAATATAAACTTTAACTTCTCAGCATCAAAATAAACCAGATTTTGATCATTGGGTGAAAGGGTTTCGGAGCCACAACAGTTTAAAGTTGCTAATTTTATGAAAATATGATAAATTTAAATATTATTAATTTAAACACTATTAACTTCTGATGCCTCAAACTTTGCACAAAGCATTGTATCACAGTTGTCTACGGGCAGAAAATGTTTCATTGTATTTAAAAATTGCAAGGTCAATTTTCTCTATATTTCGGTCGATTTGAGATGGAATAGCCCATACGTACATACATACATGCATACATACATAAATACATACATACTGTACATACATACATACATACTGTAAATACATACATACTGTACATACATACATACATAATATACTTTATTTTTTTCTGGCAGAGTTAAGGCCGTGAGGCCTTCTCTTCCACTCAACAAGAGGATAAAAAGGAAATAGATGATTAACTGTATTTGATGGTTGGAAATTCCTTGCATATGAAGTGTAGTGTGAAGAAACCAAAACAACCCCCTTGCATTTGTTCCACTTGCACTGGAGGAAATTGAACTACTGCACAAAAAGGAGCATTCCCAAATATCCCTACCTACCTAACACGCTCTAACTACTCACTTTTTCTGAGTTTCACTAATTTTCGGATGACGCAACAGTAGTCCGAGTTCAAGTGCGTGATTTTGTTGTATTTTTTGTTCGGTTTGTGTGAGTACGTTCGTTCATATTGCCTCTTGCAAAATTATTGAAAGTAGTATAATTCCTAAAAGTACACATTTCTCCCGCCACTTGTGAGGCTATCAAAATAAACCGAGATATGGTGCTATAAAAAACCTTGTTACAGCAATGTGCTCAAAGTAAAGAAGATCTTATGCCAAGAAAGTGTGGCTTGCTTAAACCTGGATCTTACAAACGCACAATCATTTGTACACTAAAATGTTGTGCAGTAACATCATGTGATGTTGAACGATCATTTTCAGGATACAAAAATATCTTTGTAGATAACAAAGTATGGCAACGGAAAATCTTGACTGTTATTGTTTGCTGTGCTTTTGCAACCAGAAAAATAAGATAAAGAAGTAAATGCAGTATACAATACACATTGAACTTCAATATCAAATTAGATAATAATAATAATAATAATAATAATAATAATAATAATAATAATAATAATAATTTGTTTGTTTGTGTACTTGTTTACTTTTTTTCTTACTCTGTTATCTTTCATCATCTATTTGTTCTTGTATTGTTTTGTATGATTTGTCTAATGGCAGCCTCTAATTTGAGGAAGCTCAATAAAATAAAATAAAATAATAATAATAATAATAATAATAATAATAATAATAATGTCCGCGGAGTTAGCTCTGGGGTAGCGTGCCTGCCTCCAGACCAGACGGCGGTTCGATTCTCGGCGGGCTCAGAAATTTTCTTGCAAAATTTCTACCTCGGGACTAGGAGAGATGGCGGTGCATAACTTCTAATCAATAAATTGTGCACCAATATGCCTGGGTTAAATCCCAAATCTCTTCGCAGTGCATATGAAGGGAAGGCATATGTCACTGTTGATAGTCCGTAGGATGGGGACGTTAAGTCTGGCGGTCCCCTTGGTGCTATTCGACAGGAGTAGGCTATGTGCCGGCGCCGGGTTTCCCCTTCTCCCTTCCTCACCTTCATTATCATCCTCACCCATTTCCTACATTACACTTACACGAATGCTTAACATACACTCACCCTAGTACACGATATAACACTTCACAGATACACATCATGCATAACGTGGCCTGGCGAAGTGGTGTGCAATATGGAAATGGGTCACAGTCCTGCAGTATGCGGAACCCGAATCACGCAAGTGAAGTGGGTAGGCATTAATCTCACACACACATAATAATAATAATAATAATAATAATAATAATAATAATAATAATAATAATAATCGTTCGAGATTATAATAATTATAGTATTATGGAGTTTTATCAACGCAAAAATCCTTGGTTCAATGATAATGTGAAGTCTCATATTGACTCTGATCAAAATCTATCGTATGTCCATCTACAATTGAGTGGAAATACTCTAAAAAATTAGAGATATAGGGCAATAGCATTATTATTATTATTATTATTATTATTATTATTATTATTATTATTATTGTTGTTGTTATTAGTTTTTTAATGTGTGACTCTTTCCGACAGGCATGTTCCATTTTTCTCTGTTCTTCCATTGTTCATCAAAATTTAATGTCATCGCTATGTGTATATTATTCTTCCAGGTTGTTGTAGGCTTTCCTTTCTTGCGTTTCCCTGGTGGTATCCATTCCAGCACATGATACGTATATATGTGACTGTCATTCACATTTTGTTTTTAGGAAAATAGTAAATTCTACTCTACAAAAATAGAATTTTTGCATTATTATGCATATTTGAGACTGTTTCTGCATATAAATTCTGTCTCTACTCCGTACTAGTGCAGCTTTTCACCACAACGTCCATAGAGCAACACCGGTAATACTACTGTATGTTGGCGGGGTGCCGCCGACTAGCGCCGGTGTACGATGTTCGCACGCCACTCTGAAACTATTTTTGTGCGAGATCGTGCATATTTGCTTGTTTTCCGCACAGAACCAATACGCGGTAAGTGTGAAATACCACATTCAGTATTCCCAACGTAACACACATAACAATTTCCCTCTTCTTACCGCTTAAGCGCGACATTCATTTTACTGCTTTAGGCTTTTAACATATTGTTTTTAGAGACGTTTAACATAGTAATAATTATAAATTGGAAACTTACCACTGCAATTTCACCTAAATTGCAATGTTAATTATTGTTTTTAAATATTTTCAAAAATTAAGTAAAGTCTACTACTCCACGAAAATTATTGCATTCCTGATACAAGTAACATTAAGGAAGCCGTGAAAAAATCAACAAGATTCGAGATGCCGATGTTATTACTACCATGAAAACGTCAACATACCGCTCTTGCAACGTATATTACTATTGCATGATACTAAATGATATGAAAGGAAAGGTGAAATGCAGAGTGGTGTAGTGAAATTTATACTTGGGGAAACTTGAGAAACCCGAGAAAAAATTCCCACCACCAATCTTACTCACTACGGGCCGTATTCATAGACATTCTTAGTGCGGGCTTTCGGTGGATGATCAGCGAACTAACGTTTTTCGTATTCATAAACCAATGTTAGCGATATGATATGATATGATATGATATGATATGATATGATATGATATGATATGATATGATATGATATGATATGATATGATATGATATGATATGATATGATATGATATGAATGATATGATATGATATGATATGATATGATATGATATGATATGATATGATATGATATGATATGATATGATATGATATGAATCCTGTAGCGCGGGCTAGGGAAATGTCTATGAATAGCACCCTACAAGTATTAGGCCTACTCCAGTCAACGGCTGGGATCGAACCCGAATTCGCAGAGTAATAAGACGTCCTCCGGTACTGCGAGATACCGAGGGGCTAATTATTTCTCTTAGAATGACAGTTCTTTCTCCATACTTACTGTAATGGGAAAATGAAAAGGTGTTTGGACTGGGTTTGTTTCAGGTCTACAAATGGAAGTGAAGTGAAACACACAGCGTTACTTTCCCCTAATGTATAGTCCAGAGAAAGTATCACAACGTAACCAAACATATCAATGTGTCGCCTGCGAATTACACTCCGGTGTCTTCCGTGTCTTGCATGCAATGAAGCTGCATGATTTATGTACGATGTACGCCGAGATTGCTTTTAAGGCTTTCATACATATGCGACTTGCAGCGTAGTGAATCATTAAAAATTTAATGCAAGATCAAAGGGGACCATTGTTAATAGTAGTTTGCAAAAATTCTATAAATTCAATTTCATCTAAAACATTTTTATTCATTTCATTATGGTATTGCAGAACATAATATAGATACCTTTGTAAAGAAAACATTGTAAAACACTTATAATTCAGTAACACGTTTACGTTGATTGCAAAAATAACATATATCCACAAATTTTAAACAATTATATTTACATAATTATTTGTGTATTGCAAGTATGTGTTTCACAATAGGTGTAAGTTGTTAAAAATACTTTTTTCCCTTCAGTTTTAAGAGTAAACGAATAGGCCTATTACAAATTAGAGAATGAACTATTCAGGAGTGTAATTTCTTTCATTAGCTAGTATTCTGAAGCTAAGAGTGTGTTTTGATTCCATAGTTGCTTCGTACAGACACTTTTTTCTTCAGTTTTTAACTACAAAATTACATTTTTCTTACGATTTATCACAATTGTTATAAATCATGTCATTCTTTGTTGAAGGATGGGTGGAACGGAGAAAAATTCTCTTCGGCACCGGAATTTGAACCCGGGTTTTCAGCTCTATGTGCTGACGCTCTATCCACTATGTCACACCGGATTCCCATTCCAATGCCGGATTGAATCCTCTGTTTAAGTTCCACCTCTTAGGTTTCCTCTAGTGGCCAACCCTCATGCACTGCGTCACAGATGTGTGACAGTGGCACAATGTCCAACATATTAATGTGCAGAGGTGCACTCATTATGAGTGACTAAGCGGCCGGGATCCGAATAAGCGCAGTCTTAAGTCACTAAGTGATTATTTTCGAATATCATATATTACGATGTACCGAAGTACATATGATATTTCCATGCAGTTATTTTGCGTCATCATATCTCCGTTCAAGCTATGGAGAGTAACATAAACAGAGTTTTAACATAAAATACAAATATCGTTGCAAATCAATATTATAACTATGATAAACATGATAATGACGACAATGGTTTTTGACATTTAAAAACTTTAAGGGCGCAAATAGCCATTGTAGCTGACGTGCCCTTTTTAAACCCCACTAACTAACTAACTAACTAACTAACTAACTAACTAACTAACTAACTAACTAACTAACTAACTAACTAACTAACTAACTAACTAACTAACTAACTAACTAACTAACTTTAAAAATCTTTACGTAGATTCTTCGAGCAACAGTGCATATTACTTTGGAATCCCGGCCATCAAGTCACTCAACTGAGTACGCTCCTTGTATAATTGGCAGTTGACTTAATATAAAATGTCAACATACATGTCGAATTTGGAGTCAGGCCACAAAGGGAAAAACACTGGGGAGGGATTCGATCCGGTGCTGTGGATTGAACTTCGGCGTAGCTCAATGTTTAGAGCGCTTGGTATATAGAACCAAGGACCCGGGTTCGATTCCCGGTGCCGGAACGAGTTTTTCTCCTCTAATATCAATTGTTACCATAACAGATGCATTCTGTAGGACCAAAAAATTAAAAACTTTACGTAGATCCTTAATATTTGTTGATGTTTAATTATCTCGATGTAAAAATCACATAATGACACCGTCATCATCATAGTAATTAAATATTCACGAATTTACACCTTCAGTTGTCTCTTCCGTTCTCCAGTTGAAAGCTGTCTGTTTATCTTTTCAGTAGCGTGCCAAATCTTCTTTTTCCTTTAGGATGTTATTGAAGCAATATGTTCGAGTATTTTCTTGCATATGGTGAATATCCTGTTTCTAATTCATTCTGTAATTTTGTAATAATAAACTACCTTTATACTCCTTGTAATCCATCAAAGTAACTGGTAGCCCAGAAAACTGGATGCTTTTGCTGGGGAAGGCTATATAAGAAGAAATCAGCATATTGGATTTGTTTACAGCAAATGTTACAGAATCTGCATTTTAAATGCTGAGAATCCGTCTGGCACTCAGCTAAGGCTGTTCTGTCGAAGTTAATATTAAAGTCAAATGTCAGTACGTGATTGTATGAGATCAGGAGAAACCGCCAGGACACAACTTTTCCATGGTGTTAACCTCAAATGACCTAAAGCAATGAAGCATTTCATGTTTATGGTTTCCACAAAAATGTGGCAATTTCACAGACATTGACCTAAATACGAATGCGATACTGTGATACGTGAGCGTGGATTTTCTAGAGCTTTGTATGCAGGAGAACGAGTTCGTCATGTTTCGTACTGAATCTATCAATTAGTCCAATCGCTTATGGCACAGTGAACTCAGAACAAGCTGCAACAATTCCACTGGGAAGTGTTACAACTATCACCATACTGTACAGATGTGTGGAATCCAGAGACTTTATCGCACTTTTTGTTTTAAAGGAGTTTTTTAAAGGGCATAGCTTCACATACGATGAAGACGTTAAGCGTTTTGCTATTGGGAAGCAGCAGTAGCAGAAATATATTTTTCGTGCTTCAAACACAGATAAACTAATTGAATTATTTGATAAATACCTCGTTTGTCAAAGGGACTTGTAACACATCCATGATACGTTCCCACTGATGAGCCAGAACTCATGGTTCAGTCAGATGATAGTTTCTCATTAGTGGAAAGTTAGGCCCAAAACCGGGGAGATTTTCTGTTGTAAAGTGTATGTATGTGTAACAATTTTTTCTCCCATTGCTTTCATTTTCTTGCTATTCTCTTACCAGCATGGCAGGTTGCTAGTCCCATTATTTCTATGAATCGCCTGTAGTTGAAAAGGAATAAAAATATAAAAAAATAAACAAAATGGGTAATATACTTTTGAAGTAGTATACTATTGTGACGTTGTCGATCGTCGTTTGCTGTAGTTTGCGATGTCATAACAAGGGCTCGGAAGTTGATGACCTAAAAATCACAGAAAAATGACCTGTAAAATTATCTTAAATCACTTCAACACGAACTAATATAGCCTAGTATTATTTTGTTTTTTTTTTTTTTGTTCGTTTGTTTTTTTTGTTTTTTTTTTTTTTTTTTTTTTTTTTTGCATTTTCGTTTTTTTTTTATTGTCTGTTGATTGTAATTTTTTCAGAAAATGTTCTAGTTTTTGTTGCATTTTTGCTCTTTTGTGCTTATGAACGGACATTTTCACGGTGTAGTCGTAGTCTATATTCGAGAATCTCCTGCAGATTGCTTACGTAATTCGACTGCGTCTTGTAGGAATCTTCCTTATAGTTGCATCAGTCTTGACTCTTGATCACTTGTGTTACGTGAGTCCCCCATTCAACGCAACAGAACAAATACTGCAGCCGCAGTGCCCGGAGTCAGCATATTGTATCTCACAAGTGATGACGTAAAAATTCCGAAAGTAAAACAAAGCAGACTATTTTGCGACAGTCAGTGACTGAGTTTGGTGACAATGTAATTTCCACAGATCGAAGTATACTATTTTGTTTGTATTTTACCATTAAAATAATGGTCATTTTTTATATTGTAATGTCATATTTTCAGGAACGAGTTTGTATTGCAACCTGCATTGTCTGTGATGTCTAAAAAAAAGATATTTCATCAACTATCGAGCCCTAGTCATACCTGGTTAAGGTTTCCGAACGAAGTGAGGTAAGGAACTAAGTTCCTTATCCGAGAGATTGAGACTGACGTTCAGACACAAGTTCAATAAAGATTTTGAAAAGAGGTATAATCCGAAGTTTAAAGTATTATAGAGTAGAGTTACAAAATGCGATGACAAAATGAAAAATGAGTCATTCTAATTTACAATTATAAGCGTTTGTACATTTCCTAAATTTCCTTGAGACGACTGCAGACGTGATGTAATTACATGGCACTGAAGATGACTTTTATATAAGTCGAAAACGTTCGTCGTTTTATAATGTGTGACAATATTTTTTTATTTTAATTAATTAGTGTTGGATAAGTTACAGACGGAACTCAAGTGGTTTATGTATTACTGTATCTTGTACTCTGAAGTTCGAGATGACTTGCATAGAAACTAGAGATATAATTGTGTTTGTTTAGCTAAGGAGCTAGGGTCACAGAGATTGTCAAAAGCGTCGTACCCTTTGTGATAGTCTAGATCAGTGGTTCCAAACTTTTTGAAGGCGCGACCCACTATAAAGTGAAAAAGAACGATAATTTTACTCAAAACCAATGAATTCCACCCAAAGAACTGCGATGATACTTCGAAGTACTAGGAATGATGTTTACGTAATATTTCATATCATTCTTGCACCATATACTTTTATTTAATTCTAAAATGATGCTTGCGTTATTTGTTACCTAGTATCCCAATTTATCTTTATTCTCTGGGCTTTCCAGCCTGTTCGAGAGCGCACGCTGTTCGTAGCTAGGTGGTATTACTCGACCAAGGCTATGCGGTATTACGAACGCAGGAGCAGTAGCGCCACGGCACCGGGCTGCAGGAATCCACTGGCCTTGGTCGACTATAGCTCGACCAACTACAAAAAGACCTTCGACTTTTCCAGTACTCACGTGGCCATGGAGGGGGAGACGTCATCACTATACGAGCAGCTCGCTAGGCCGGGTTACACTAGTCGGACTCCAACTGTGGTAGACAATGACACTGCCCCTTCCTTCAAAACGTTTTTTTTATCAAGCTGGCCGAAACTCCCGTAGCTTCCTTGTTGATGTGATAACATTATACATTATTTATACTTAAATTCTTTTCTTTTTTCTCTTGTAAGAAGTTAGACACATCTTACAGCAGTAAAATTTTGGAAATATTCAACATTTTTTTTCCTCCATTACTGTATCTTATACAATAATGAAAATTGGTATGTGTAAAACACTGTCCTTCTGCTATATGAAAAAGAAATATTTTTACGATTGTCTGATAAAAAATAAATTCATTTAAAAGAATGGTTAAGTAACAGTACCTTCTTCTAAAACAAAATAAAGAAATATATATTATTTATTAAGGTATATAGTTGAAAGAGCATGATATTGTAAATATGAATTTCAGTAATAAAATAAAAGAGAGAGAACTGAAAAAGTTTAGAAGTGTGTGAATTATGAGGGAAACGCTTCATCACTGCACAGTGAATTGCCACCATTTTGAATTTGTTAAAAAATAAATATAAATTATTTCTTTAAATCGTAAAAATATTTTTTAATATAGCAGAAGGACAGTGTTTTACACGTACCAATATTCATTATTGTACAAGATACAGTAATGGAGGAAAAAAAATGTTGAATATTTCCAAAAAATTTACTGCTGTAAGCTGTACCTAAACCCATACATACTTCGCAACGTGATAAATAATTTTACGCGCGTCACTTTTCAAAAGCCTGCCGCGTACATTTGGTTCCCCTTCCATTATCATAAATTACGGTCTGCTTTAACTATACACAATACGTCGAAACGGAATATTAATAATTGATTGAAAAGTGAAAGATTGCACGCGGACACGAGTGTTGTTTCGAATAGTTTAGAACGTACTCGCTGCGAGATGTCGATCAGGGAGCGCAACAGATCCCCCACTATGAGAACCTGCGCACCAACGAATACTGGTTTGTGGCGCAGGTTTTAATGTCAGTGGTCGGGCTATAATACTGGAGTCGTCTGTAAACAGTTCAACTACGGTGTATAAGCATCAAAACGCAATGAGATATTTCTAGTCTGTGCGAAAAATAAGCACTTTTATCGCATTATTTTTTACTTTAACTTCTGAAACAGATTATAATTTTTATTTTGAACGTTGGTTTTGGTTTGTTTCTAAATACAAAATAAATGTCTGTTAATAAGACTTTTTGTTTTATTTTGTAAATCATCTCGCGACCGCCCTCAGCTTTATACACGGCCCCCCCCACCCCCAGGGGATCGCGAACTACACTTTAGGAACTACTAGTCTAGAGTTTCTAAACTCATGACAACACACAATTTTATGCTGACAATATTAGAATATTCTGGATTCGTACTTACACCGTTCACACAAACGTAACGCAACGCAACGCAACGCAACGCAACGCAACACAACATAACACAACACAACATACGTATATGCTTGCATGCATCCATTCAGTCGTCCATCTATCCATCCATCCATGCATGTATACATGCATACATACATGCATACATACATTCATACATACATACATACATACATACATACATACATACATACATACATACATACATACATACATACATACATACATACATACATACATATTATACATACCGGTATATTATAGGTCTGCAATGGCCAAACGTTTTGAAGCCTGGCCCGTCCTGTTTACTCTGAAGCCGAACTCGAATCGAGAATGTTTTCAAAAATAAGTATTACCATAGCGCACCCGAAACTTCAAAGCATCCAAAGAACCAGGTGAAGGCAGAAATTGAGAGATTGTTGTTGTTTAGTCAACTGTCCGAAGACAGGTCTAACGTCATAAGTCATACCAACAAGGCACCACTTATGAGGCAACTAGGCCACGAAATAATGGGGCAGGATGGCCAGTTACTTTCCCCCTCCATTACATACATCGCCAATTAGCTATATATTAAGTACACTAAATTGAAAGATTAATATTCAGAAATAAACTATTGGTCATTATTCCACCGTGTCCTGGAACTTAATATTTCCAACGTTTTTGGTAACGATATTCTTAAGCAGAGAAACAAGGACATAAACCTAATAATAAGTTAATCAATTTGTGTAATGTGAAAATGAGTACTCACTGGCCATTGCTGATTCATACCACTCAGCAACAGCAGCAGCAGTATAGATTTTTCACAATTTCCTCAAGTCACATCTCATCTGATATTGTGAAACGTTGTAAATATGTTTATGAATAGATGCATGTAACATAATATGGGATGTTAAGTAATATTTGGGAAATGAATAGAGGACCTTTATGTAAATACAGTATATAGTCAATTTTTCTTTTTTTTCTAGATACTTTTTATGTAATGTGATTTAGTGGTTACTAGTAGGTCATGTTTATTAAATCAGTGGGCCTTAAAAAAAGGTCTAGTCGTTAAATGTTTTGCTGAAAGAAGTTCCAGTACATTTATTTCACCGTGTGTGATTCACGCATGACGGAACATTGCCTCATTTTTCTCTTGCTGTTAGAATTATTCTGTCAGCGATTCCCAAATAAATGAATTAGGTCGTGGGGACCTCCTGATGTAAGGGACACCTACTACACTCCAGTGGAAGAGAGGAGATTAAATTCCACTCTCCTGCAAGGATTCGAAAGTTAGTCTATTTGGTTTATGGCTAAACACGGACTATCTCTTTAGCGACATATATAACATACATTTCTGAAAGGATATGGGATTACATTATTAACAAGTAATTGGTGTGCATTTACATCAGCAAGACTTTTAGCCTACTTCAGGAGTTTCTTTTTATTCGGCTCAAGAAATGCAGTTTTTGACCTTCAATGTCACGAACTTGTCTACTTATGCATACATTTTGCAAACTTGTTGAAATATTGTTAGGGTGGGTCAAATCATAACGACCTGTTTCCTCTTTCGGTTCTACAACTGCCAAGAAAAATGTTGAGGTAGAGATATTAAATTATTGTCTCATAACCTATTGCTAAGAGAAATTTAAGCGGATGGAGCAAAAATTACTGGAAGTTCTCAATTTTATTCGAACGAGCTGATATTTCCGCCTACCGACCGTAAATATTAAAACAGTGTAGGATTTCAACATCGTCAACAATTGCATTCGCAATGTCACCATTCTGCTTCCACTTCCAGTCTCTCTCTCCCCCTCCGCAAATGTCTGGCAACAGCACTGACTAAGCAACATGGCACTCACGAAGACTGCCTTCGTCACCCTTGTTATTTTTTTGGTTTTATAGCGACAAGAAAAGGAAATTGGAAGGAAATGAATAGACAATGTTACTCATCATCACCCTTTAGTCACTTCAGGGGACTGAGTCAGGAACAAAAACTGACTTCATGGCTCCTCATTTTCGTCCTCATTGACAGTACGGTAGCTTCCTCATGACTTGTTCCTTCTCAGAGATTTAATATAATTTTTCTAAAAGTTTGGTTTCATTTAATAATCTCTCAATGCTTTTACAATGCTTTAGTCTACACCTATAGCGCGTCTGGCCGCGAAACCAGGTGGCCCGGTTCGATTCCCGGTTGGGGCAAGTTACCTGGTTGAGGTTTTTTCCGAGGTTTTCCCTCATCCCAATATGAGCAAATGATGGGTAACTTTCAGTGCTGCACCCCGGACTCATTTCACCGGCATTATTACCTTTATCTCATTCAGACGCTAAATAAACTGAGATGTTGATAAAGCGTCGTAAAATAACCTACTAAAATTAAAAAAAAAAAACAATGCTTTAATAGCCGCGTACTGCGACTTAGCGTCGTGGTCTGAGACATCATGCCTAGAACTGGCTTTGAGGAATGCGTGCTGGTTTGAATCCTCTTGGGAGAGGAATTTTCTCCTGAAATTTCGGCCAGTGTATGGGACCGGTGCCCACCCAGCGAATTATGAGTCCAAGGGGCGGCTCGAGTGGAAATTTCCCCTCCGGATTCTAGGATGCCCCTCCCCCGCCCGAGATTTCAGACTTTTTTCAGACATTGTTTACTTTTCTTGGAAAGAAAAGACGTTTAGAGGAGTTAATGGAAAGTGCATCTGTTTCATTTAATGAAGAAAATTCTCAGTTTGTTTCAAGTGAAAGTGCAGTCCGTGAACCGGTAATTTCATCTATGTTACCTTCATCTATTGCTGTTAGTGGTGAGTCAATGAATAAAACGGCTGGACAAGAAATCAAATATAAAAACCGATGGGGAACTAAATGTAATCGGTTGTATTTCGATCGTACTCAGGGTGGTGCATTTTGTAAAACTGTGTGAAATACACTTAAAAATGACCTCGAAGCTCTTGAAAAGACAGGCGGGATATTCGTATCAGTGTCCTTTGAAAACTTTAGAAAAGCCACTGGAAGACCACTAGTCTAATTTAATTGGCCAGTAATTACTATTTGTAGGCCTACTAAATTTAGGCGGTTTATGTAAAAAAAAAAAGGTACTTAACATCGACCTTGTGAGACAATTTTACACAGAAGGATAGTTCATATTCACCATGTTTTACATAATAATATTCACATTTTTAAGATAATGCTTATATTAACATTAAGTAGCCTCGTTTTAACCGTGACAACGCTTTTTAGTTCTTTTAAGTATTCTGGTTATTGTGTTGTGTTTGTGCATAGTGAAATATTTTAGATAAGGGCGCAAATAACCATAGTAGCTGACGCGCCCTTTTTAAAAGCCACTAACTAACTAACATTAAGTAACCTTTTTTAAAACAAATATAAAAGAACTAAAGCTCTCTTTCTTTATTGACCCCATTTTTCTACGTCCCTTTTTTCCTAGATGCCTCTGTTGTTATGTAAGATCGGAATTGTTTCTTTTGCTGTCGATTCCACCTTCCACCCGACGTAATATAAATATCCCCGGGGAAAAGGTCTGGATTGAACACTGCACCAGCATTGTGATGAAAAATTAAATTATGGTTTATTTAACGACGCTCGAAACTGCAAAGGTTATATCAGCGTCGCCGGTGTGCAGGAATTTTGTCCCGCAGGATTTCCTTTGCATGCCAGTAAATCTACTGACATGAGTCTATCGAATTCAAACACACTTAAATGCCATCGACCTGGACCGGGATCGAACCCGTAACCTCGAGCACATAAGACCAGCACTATACCGACTACGCTACCCAGGCCGACCATTGTGATGAATCTGGGGAACTACTATGATAAGTAGTGAAATCCGGATTCGGAAACCAGCTATAGGCCTAACGGCTGGAGGGATCATCATGCTGTCCACACGATACTTCCGTTCTGGTTGAATGATCGTCCACCTCTGCTGAGGCATGTGGACGGGAGGCCAGCAGTTGGCTGGTCGGTCTTGAACCTTCATGGACTGTCCTACCTCGAATTTAACTTTTTGCTAGCCGAGCGATTTTTCGCTCTTGGGACAAAACCGAATTTGTTGTGAACGAAGACGAAATTTGGATATGTTTCCGAAGGGTACATACTGTACAACCTTTTCACTAGCAGAATTAAAAAATTTCTCAGTGTGCGGTAAGTAGAAACAATTAGAGCCTTTATGTAGAAAAATACACTTTTTCATATCTTGTTTTAAACTTTTCCGATATTAACTTGGCGCAACTGATCCTCTATGCTTCTTTAATCTCTTCATGCACTTAATCCTCAACCAATTCTTTTACCATAATCATTAAATGATTACAAAACTTTTAATTAAACTCATATTATATTGATCAGATTAATACAAATTTAATTACCAGAAACAACAATGACTGTTTACACTGAAACAACATAATCTACATACTGACTTGGAAATGACGTTCAAACTTTCTTATTGGAGAAATTTTTGCATATCAAACAAATTTATGTAATATTCAAAATTAAAAAAAATAGCTTCGTTTTTTCAAACTGTTTCCACGGTTCTGTTACAATGCACTTACTACATGTCTATCGCAATATACAATCTTTTAAATTATTCACTTATTTACACGATACATCACTTCCTATAATAGTTTATATTTCAAAATTTCTTCTATTTCTGAAAATTCTTCTATTATTTTATCTGACATATCATATACAGGGTGTTTAAAAAGTACCCAATATTTTAGGAGGTTCTAGTATGCATCGAAACAAGAAAAATGTCTAATAAACATGGACCCTACAAACCATATTTCCTGAGATCTGAACACTTGTTTGTAGGAGGTGCTCAATGTGACGTCCATTCATGGCAATGCATTCCTCTGCCCTTCGGCGTAAGGAATCACGCACTCTTTGAAATTGACCTGGTTGTTCTTGATAACCAAAAGTCTAGGGAATTTAGATTTGAGGAACGAGCTGGCCAAGGTGTGGGGCCTCCCCAATCAATCCAGCGGTCCTGAAATGTCAGCGTCATGTGTTCACGCTCATTGCGGAAAAAATGTGCTTGTGTGCCATCATGCATGAACCACATCTGTAGTCTTTGCTGACATGCCACATACTCCAGCAAGGTAGGCAATACATTAATAGAGCCCCAGTTAATTTCTGGTAGCACGTATGGCCCTTAATATATCGCCAAGAACGCCTGCCCATACGTTGATTGAGAATCGGTGCTAATGCCTTGTTTCTTCAAGTGTATGGAAATTTTAATCAGCCCACACATGCTGATTACTAAAATTCACAACCCCGCTCATATGCGCAAACTTTTCTTTTCAGTATTCCTTGCGACGTATCAGTATTCCATGCCAGGGGTATCAACTACGGTATGATTATCTGATAGCCTGCTGTATTGTACGGCAGAAAAATGCATTGCCATAAATGGACATCACATTGAGCATCTTCTATGAACAAGTGATCAGATCTCAGAAAGTATGTGCTGTAGGACCCACGTTTATTAGACTTTTTTTTTCTTGTATTGATGCATACTATCACCTCCTAAAATATTGGATACTTTTTTTTTAACACTATGTACACATTTAATAAGGAGCTTCACAGAGAGTGAACACGAAGAAAATTCAATGTCATAGTCTAGAGTAGTGATCATTTCTAGTCTGTTTTGATTAATTTTCAAAATCCGGACTTGGGACTTCGGGCCTTGGGTCCTATCAGGTACGCGTCTGAGAATAAGACTTGGATCTGTCAGCACTGAGGCAGGATAGCTCTCCCGTCAGCATAGGATTCACGAATGCCTCCCTGGTCAACTGTGGGACTTGGAAAATCACCGCATTTGGGCGAACAATGGTCCAAAACAAGCCCAAGTCCCGAGTCCGGTATTCAGTTCGACAGGAAGCTGAGTGAACTCAGAGGCTTTCTGGAAATTTGACAACGAGGAAAATACCACCACCAACTGGTATTAAATAATAATTTATTAAAAATTCTATCACTTAACATACTGTATCTCATACAATCTAATCTCTTTAATGTTATGTAGCCTACTCTTATCAATGTAATCTAATGTTATCTTTGTAACACTTATCTGATCAAATATAATTTAATTCAGATATTCATTTATACTATCACTCATCGCCATAGCCTCTACAACAGGAGATGAAACATCAGATTCATAATCACTCCCGATGCTAGACTGAAGATGAATGCATGCATCCTGAGATGTCTGGGAGCGATAGCTTTGCACTTCGGTTGTCTTTATAAGCTTCGTTCAACGAGACATGCATAAGATAAGAGGGAGATTGGAATCCGGCGTTAATTCGCACGTACAAATGCGGGTTGCTTCCCTCACGCCTATTGGTAAATTTATTACGTCATGTTGTTGTGCTGGCTCCACAGCAAACGAAAGTCTCTCTTTATTTCTTGTAAATCTTGTTCATATATTGACGTTTATACCAATTTAACAGGTAAAAATAATGTATTCCCGAGGAATGAGTAATAAAAGGCGGTATATTTAAGACAGGAAACTTAATTTACTATGTACCTAAATAAGATGATGTACTTTTGTTCTCTGGACTATACGCAATAGACATTCTTTATACTCACAAAAATCAGGTTATCTGATTTAATTTTCAAATTGTATTGTTTAAGGAGATGTCTGTAATTATTTTTCACAAATTCTAACAAAGTGTATATATGTGTATCCAATGCTTGCCCACTTCACTTAGTATTCAACCTCCGCATATTGCGGATAGATGGCAGTACTGTGACCCATTTTCAAGTTGTACACCATTTCGTCCGGCCACGATGTGCATAATCATAATCATATTTATTTATCATAATCTATATATATAAATTTATATAATAATATAGAACAGAACATATAATACAGAATAATACATCAGACTACAGAATGTAATTACAACCATAGAAATAGAAATAAAATAATACAATCAATATAAAAAGAGGATACAATAATATTAACAAAATTTGAGGACCGAACTAGCAGCGTTCGTGTTCGGCCGTAGTTCAGATATATTATTAATATAATAGGAATATAGAAAATAAAATAAAATAGGAACTAAAATTAAAATTACAGCTACAGTGAAATTATATAATATAACTAGTGGCTTATGCAGCAAATGCTGCAAACTACGTTCAAATAAACATTTTTCAGATTTATTTTCAATGAAGAATACCAGACATTCGAAAGTTATTTGCTTCCATAATAATGAAAGATACTCTCTCTCTCTAGCAAATACTGAAGAGAACCACGCATGTAAATATCTACACCACACCGCCATTAAATATATGAAAAAGACCCAACCCCACTTGATTAATAATTATAAAAATATTTGATTTTTAATAATATTATTATCTTACGTAAGTTTTATAGCTTTCAGTAACATGTACTATATAGCCGCCACTCAGTGAAATATAGAAATCAAAATATAATTTGAGTTATTCTCTACGTTTCACTTTCATATCATCAATATAGCATTAATATGTATAATTAATGAAAAATAGTCACATCATGGCATTAATTACAATAATATTTCATTTCTAATAGTAATAATGTCATCAAACCACCTCAAGTTTTGTAGTTTTTAATATCCAATACACAGCTGTACCCAGAAAATTACACACCACAGAATCGAACCTTTAAATTATTTTTAGTAAGTTACATTTTTAAAAACCAATTTAATTTGAGCTCTAAATATGTCAGCATTCTTGCAGATCATGGCCTTCGTGTAATATTGTTTACTGTAGTATGTGTTTTGTTTTATTCTGAAATGCAACACGGCCGACTTGATGCTCGCTTCGCATCTCCTTTACAAAAAAGCGAAAGAAATATCAAGTTGGCCGTGAATGCTATTAGCTAGTTCTCAAAACTGACGACAGATGGATTTTGGAAAATAGGAAAATTATGTTTAAAAATTGACATTTCACTGAAAACTACTATTTTTCCGAAAAACTTTGAGTTCCAAGCTTCAAAATGAGGGGTCATTTATTAAAATCCGTCCAGCCGTTTTCCCGTAATTTCCATTACCAGTTCAAATTATATATATATATATATATATATATATATATATATATATATATATATATATATATTAACATAGAGAAGACCTATCGTGCGTGAATATCTGACCAGAATTAAGAATTCCTCAGGTGCATAGAGTAACATGTGAACTTTTTGTTTCAGGTTATGAGGATAGCTATTTTATACATTTTTATCCAGTCTTTAATCACTTCGTTTCATTTATTTAAATGTTGAATAATGAAATTTAAAGCATATATTAGGCTATGTATTTTCATCTCAAATTCAGCAATGCTATCACAGAAAGAATTTTTGTAAGACCTTGATTCTGTGGAAATTAAACTATAGGCCTAAGTAACAATGGAGATTATAGCTAGTAATCTTTAACAAAAAGGTATCTTAACTGCGGGTACTTGGAGGGAGGGATACAAACTTACACTAATGTCGCACCGAAAAGTGTAAATACTGTATTTCTGTATAAAATAATTGTTGTTCGTAAATCCATTTTTCACCTAATATGGTGTTTATTTATCAGTTTAATATAAAAGGTTCACGAAAAATCGTTGGATTTGATTTCGATTGATAGACCAGATTGATATTGTTTTTGTTTTTGTTTTTTTTTTTTTTTTCAAATAACGACTCAATAATAAAATCTTTCCTAAAATTATTATATTTCATATGCATCATTCTCGGACAAATAGACTAGTAAATAGGCCTACTGAATATGAGTAGAATCCGAGAATCGCTCTACACCGAGACAGACAGATGGGTAAAGGGCTGCAAAACCAAAACCACTTTTGCAGCAACTGCAATACTAGAAATATGCATTTCCGTGATGAAAATGTGGAAATATGTTTTTTCACAATACTTTCTATTTGTTTGTACAAAGCGAACATGAAAAAATTCCTGTAAAATTTGTTTGAACACATTGTACAATAGTATTCCACGCGAAGTTGCATTTAAATTGCAGTCCCCAGGCCTTGAACCAGTCCTATGCAAGAACAAGGATTCAGTCACGCGCGGCGGCATTCTTCCGTTTTATTGGCTCAGCTCTGCGAGGTGCTGCCACCTTCTGGGTTTTAACTTCGCCGAAATCGAGCGATAATTATTCATCTGTTTGCCAGAACAAGTGACTGTCTTTGCATTGTAATGACTGTTACATCCTGGAGCACAAAGTACAGTCGGCATTCTGCTTAGCCTTGCCAACTGCAGCCTGATTATATCGTGCGTAACATAGCTCCTAATTGCAGCATAAGGGGCTACTTTACTGAAACATAGCATATGAGGGGAAAAAACTACATACTGAAAAATGGAGTTTCTCAAAAGAGTTGAGCCATCAAAAAGAGCCGATAAGAAAATGCTATAAAAATTAGACACTAATTGAAAACGTATTTATTGAATGAAATGTGTAGAAGTCAGTGGCGAAACAACGTAATTTGTGTTGAGAGAGGGGAGGTAAGAATTTTGTCGTATGCAATTTTCATTACAAGTCTTACCGTAATTATTGTGATGGGAGCATTAACTATGATACACTTATACAGGGTGTTAAAAAGTATCCAATATTTTAGGAGGTGATAGTATGCATCAAAACAAGAGAATAATGTCTAATAAACATGGGTCCTACAACACATACTTTCTGAGATCTGAACACTTATTCATAGGAGGTGCTCAATGTAACGTCCATTCATGGCAATGCTTTTCTCTGCCCTACAATACAACAGACTACCAGATAATCATACCGTAGTTGACACCCCTGGCATGGAATAATAATACGTCGCAAGGAATACTGAAAACAAGCGAATATGAGCGGGTTCAGCAGAGATGGTGTTGTGAATTTTGGTAATCAGCATATGTAGGCTGATGAAAATCTGATGAAAATCCCTATGCAGTTGAAGAAACAAGGCATCAGCACCGATTCTCAATCAACTTATGGGCAGGCGTTCTTGGTGATAGATTAATAGGGCCATACGTGCTACCGCAGAGATTAACTGGGGATCGTTAGCAGGACTTTCTTATTAACGTATTAAAACAAATTTCAAAGAGTGTGTGATTCCTTACGCGGTAGGGCAGAGGAATGCATTGCCATGAATGGACGTCAGATTGAGCACCTCCTATGAACAAGTGTTCAGATCTCAGAAAGTATGTGTTGTAGGACCCATGTTTATTAGACATTATTTTCTTGTTTTGATGCATACTAGTACCTCCTAAAATATTCGATACGTTTTTAACGCCCTGTATACTACCAACTAGCTTCAACCTATAAATTTAGCGAACAAATGAAACGCAGCAAGGAATGGTACACTATAAAATATGTAGGCCCATTACGTATTTTATGTTCTTACCCCTATCGTCCATTTGTCTTTTTTTTTTAATGTGCCATCTTGAAATTGGTGACGGACTTCTTCACAGCTAGCGTAATATTACCGTACTTCGATAAATAAATGAACCACAACCTTGCACCACAAAACAAATCAATTAAATTAACATTAAACAAATAGATGAATACATAAAACACGTCGGCCTGGGTGTCGCAGTCGGTAGAGTGCTGGCCTTCTATGCCTGAGGTTGCGCGTTCGATCCCTGCCCAGGTCGATGGCAATTAAATGTGCTTAAATGTGACAGGCTTATGTTAGTAGATTTACTGGCATGTAAAAGAACTCCTGCAGGACAAAATTTTGGCACACCGGTGACGCTGATATAACCTCGTAAGTTGCGAGCGTCGTTAAATAAAACATATTACATAAAACACGAAACAGCACGTTGAAACTGCTTCTGAATTAATTGTTGTGATGTTTTGAACCACAGACAGAAAGAACATTCGTTTCGTGTGATCGTCAGAATGGTTCTCATTTTGTTATCAATAATATTATAGTAAAATTACTTTGAAGTTATTTCATCTCATTGAAATAAAATACAAACTTGAAATTTTGTGGTCACATAGAAGGATAACAATTATACAGTATAGGCTTACAATTGTATATTACCTCTCTATTATTTTAGGAGGGTAAAACCTATAGGCCTACTATTTATCCCTCTGAATTTTAGGGGGTAATTTTTCCCCCTTAACCTCCCCGTTGTTGCGCCACTGGTAGAAGTAAACAGATTACTCCTGAAACAAGAATACAAAATACACAAATTAATATATTATGGCATTAATCAATGGAGAGAAAGTACTGGAATGGGGAACATCATCGAAATGCAGGAAAGAAAAATGAGAATATGATGACAAAGATAAAGATGTAGAAGGAAGTATATGATGATGATGATGATGATGATGATGATGATGATGATTAGAGACCGGATTTTAAAGGTAATCCCTCTTTTATTTCAATACGAAACATGAAATAATTAATTACGATGTTCAAAACTATCTTCCACCGACCAAATTATGTAGTTTTGACTTCCCTTTTTTTCCCTTTTTTAGTTCATACTTCCCTTTTTTTCCCCTTTTTTTTAAAAACCTCTCTTATTTTGGTCCTTTTTTGACAGAATATCACAAACATTTAGATAATTTTCCTATATTTTTTCCGATAGGGCTATAACTTCCTGAGCAAGCAAAAACAAATATCGTTCTTCTTCTGATTCCAGACATTGAAAGACTAATAAAGTGTGCTGATTTAGAGTTCAGGGTAGAAAGAAAATTTTCACCTCTGATTTCAGTTGATGTTGAGCGGTCATTTTCTGTTTATAAAAACATTCTGCATTCAAAGAGGCAGAATCATATTGAAACATATTGAAATGTTGAATGTGATCCTTATGTTGTGAAGCGATAAATATAAGTTCGTGTGTGCTATGTGTATCCATGGATGTGCTGAAGTGTGTTTTCAATTAAAATAGCACCCTTTTGAGGGAGTAATATAATCCTTTTTGAAGTCCGTTTTTGACTATATCAAATACAACACTTTCCTTATGTTGTGAAGAGATAAATGTAAGTTTTTGTGTGCCATGTATATCCATGAATATGCTGAAGTGTGTTTTGGGGAGTAATATAGTCCTTTTTCAAGTCTTTTTTTTTTCTTTTTTTTGCTATAACTTCCCTTTTTTTTTGTCCTTTTTTGATGAAAAATTTTCCCTTTAAAATCCGGTCTCTAATGATAATGATGATGATAGTGGCATTCTACAATGAGTATACTGTTGTTGCTTCTACTGCTGATGATCTGATGATGATTACGATTACTCGTGTATGATTCACGGTCAACGATTCAGTAGTGAACTCGGCTCTTTCATGTTTGCAACTTTGAACTAAATTTGTGATCCTTGCCATGCAAGCGGATGTCGTAATTTATTTAGCAACAGGTGTTTGAATTGTAGCACGCTAGCCCGCTATTAGTCGGAGCGGAAAATACTTTAACAAGAGATGCTGACATAACACGTTATATCTTCACACTGCTTTTATAAATGCGCCTCGAAACTTAAAACCAAAATAATTTTTGCTTTTTATTCACCGATGTGGAAGATATCAGATAGGCCGAAATAGTATGTAGCACAATTTACCCGTTATTATTAAGAAAATACAAGATTTAATTCATGTTAAACACGTGTTTCCGTTGTAAACTCTCAGAATGAACTTGTTTACTTTTTCTCTTTATTCTTTTCTTCATCATCTCTATCTTTTTCTCCTCGTCGTCCGCTTTATCTCTACTTAATTTCCTTCTCTTCAGATCTGTTTTCTATTCTTTCTCTTCTTCACATCTCTTCCACAGCTTCTTTCACTTCACCTCTTTTACCACTTTTTCTCATCCAGTTAATCTTTTCTCATATTCTGCAAACTGCGCTTCATCCCCGTTCTCCTTTGCCCTTCATCCGTTTCATTTATTTTTCATTGTAGTCATCCTTCACTTCTCAGTTCAATTCTTCATAATTCTCCATTTTGTTTTCATTACTTTCTTCCTCATCTTTCAATCCTTCACTTCATCTTCGTTACGGTATCCTCTTCCCACCCTCCATTCATTGCATTTCTTCTCTTTCTGTCCACACCTGTGGAGTAACGGTTAGCGCGTCTGGCCGCGAAACCAGGTGGCCCGGGTTCGATTCCCGGTAGGGGCAAGTTACCTGGTTGAGGTTTTTTCCGGGGCTTTTCCTCAACCCAATATGAGCAAATGCTGGGTAACTTTCGGTGTTGGACCACGGAATCATTTCACCGGCATTATCACCTTCACCTCATTGAGACGCTAAATAACCTAAGATGTTGATAAAGCGTCGTAAAATAACCTGATAAAAATCTTCTCTTCCTCTTCTTCTACGCCATTTCATCTCATTTTTTCTGTTTCTCATCTTCCATTTCATCATCGTTCTCGTCTAACTGATTTTTCAGTAAATTAATCTCCATTACTCTCTTACTTTCATATCATTTTCGTTCTCTGCTTTATCATCATTCAGTTCATATCAATTCTTCTATTCCGCATCCTCCACTTACTTTTTCATTCTTTGTCATTCTCCATACCATCTTAGTTTTCATATTCGTCATCCACTTCATCACTTCATCTCTATTCTCCCTTCGTCATCCACTTAATCTTCATTCTCATCTTCGTCATCCACCTCATCTTCTTTTTCCTTTTCATCATCGCTTCATCTCCGTTCTCTTCTTCGTCATTCACTTCATCTCCGTTCTTCTCATCATCACTTCATCTCCGTTATCTTCTTCGCCATCCACTTCATTTCCGTTCTTTTCTTCATAATCCGCTTCGTCTTCGTTCTTTTCTTCATCATCCGCTTCGTTTCCGTTATCTTCCTCGCCATCCACTTCATTTCCGTTCTTTTCTTCATCATCCGCTTCATCTTCGTTCTCTTTTTCGTCAGCCGCTTCATCTCCGTTTTCTTCGTAATCCTCTTCATCTCCGTTCTCTTCGCCGTCATCCAATTCATTTCCGTTCTTTATTCGTCATTACTTCATCTCCGTTCTCTTCTCCGTCATCCACTTCATTTCTGTTCTTTATTCGTCATTATTTCATCTCCGTTCTCTTCTCAGTCATCCACTTCATTTCTGTTCTTCTTTATTCGTCATTACTTCATCTCCGTTCTCTTCTCCGTCATCCACTTCATTTCTGTTCTTCCTTATTCGTCATTACTTTATCTCCGTTCTCTTCTCCGTCATCCACTTCATTTCTTTTCTTCTTTATTCGTCATTACTTCATCTCCGTTCTCTTTTTCGTCATCCGCTTCATCTCTTTCTCTTATGTCATCCACTTCATCTCAGTTTTTCTTTTCGCCATTCCACTTAGTTTCCTTTGTCCTCTCCCTCATCTGCTTCATTTTATCACAGGCATAGGGTAGCTGTTTTTTACTTCAGGTGACACAGATGGACATATTTTTTAATAGCGATATATATCTTTTTTGTACAGCACCTGCGACCAAGAACCGGTGGCTATAACGAGGGAAAACATTTCGCAAGATCCATTGGGACGCTGAGATAGTAAAAACTCCGGTACACGTGAATGAGCAATTAAATCTGATGAGCGTTAGGAACCTGTCTGAGCCATATCTGCGGCATCTGCAGGACCCCTAATTTTAACTCCTCCATCAGGGAATAATGTGCACAATTTATTGATTGGTTCGCATTATGAAATATTTCTAGGTATACACAGCAAGGAATAGTTTTAGAACGGAGAAAATTATTTATCTTTATCTAATCCTTAGCCCATCCGCGTGTAGAAGTTAGCGAGCGGGACTCGTATTGTGAGACGTGAGTTCGAATCCCTCTTCTACTTATTACCATTGGAGTTTCCCTATGTTTTCGCCACCTTTAAGGCGAATACTGGGATTTATCTCACCTAAATATGAACTTGCTGTTGCAAACTCATAGATGCTATATAATAGTGTAGTTCAGTCACAATGTCGAAGTTTAATTACTGTATGTTGACGGTAAATTCTTTTCATTTCAATTGTCGCTTATAATACCCACTGGTGGCCATAGGCGTGTTCTCGAAACCGAAGCTGCTGTTTAGCTCTGGTATGACAACAAGTCCTAAGCAGAGTGAGATTACTGTCCGCAGAGATAGGTATGCCATGCGCAACTTGTTACCTGAAACTCTGCCTCTACTGCAGGCAATGCGCGATGAGGATCTCCATAAATGGATCGTACTGGTTTTCATACCACAGCTTCAAAAGGAAAACAACATGGGCGTGGTGTTGCAGCAGGATGACGTATCACCTCACTGAGGAAAAGAAGTTCGTGAATAACATTCGACATCAACTGGTGAGGTCGTGGCGGCCAATTACATGACGTTAAAATTCTCAAGACTTGATGGCACCCAATTTCTTTGTTTGGGGTTTTGTAAAGAATAACGTATGTATAGCGACCTGGGGATGTTAATGATCTTGAGGAAAAGACTGTCTTAGTTTTTGGGAAAACTATCTCTGCGATGTTACATCACACATGGGGGAAATAATCCTCACAGTTCGAATTGTGTTTTGTACCAACTGTGTCACGTTGAGATGTACAGCTCGATCCAACGTTCATGGCCCTTGTCCTTGGTTGTTTGGCTAGTGAGCAAGCTGTGTGTTGCATCATAAGAAAGAAATTTAATCACAAATGTGCATAGGAGGGGAAGAGGAAAGAGGAAGAAAAAAATAATATCTATGCTCGAAGCTGAGGGACACTCATGTCAAGAAAATGTAAGTCATCATGACATTGTTTAGCCAACAGACATGTGGTTAATAACGGGACGTGTGGAAAAATATTGTGTTCCAAGACGAAATGTACCGCGACATGATAAGAAGGAAGTGTTAGGTGTTATGACTTCTCGGCCTGACCTGTGCGACCCAGCCCGTCAATAGTGATGAGTAACTCGCTTTTAGTCTACTTTCTTTTTTCAGGGGCCAAAATCCCTGAATCAAGCTGTAAGGCCTAATGTGGACAAAACTCCGTACTTCTAGAATGTATTTACAGAATACTAAAAATAAAAAATAAGTATCAACAGTTCTCATGTTAGAGGGTTTTTATTTCACGCCTTCCCAAATGGATCACCCGGTATATTAATTCTGTTTCCATCCTCATCTTTTTGACCGCAGTATTACATAAAACTGTGTGCATAAAAATCGTGACGTTCAAAATGCATATATACTTTTTATATCGTCGTGACTGCAGACGTTGGTTTGATTACTGCCAACTGTCGACGACAATACCGAACAAAAGAGTACCCACCTTCAAGATCTGTTGGTCAGAAAGGAAGACTACTATTGTCGCCGTTTTATGTGCTGAACACAGCCTGTAAAAATCTCTACGCCACTGCCACCTAACCGCAACTCATGATGATGGAGGCAGTCTGTAGTTGTGTGATGAAGGCCAAGAAATCTCTTTCTATAAGTACTGGTTGGCAGTGAAATTAAAAACAAAACCTAATCGAGATGAGAGAACAGGTTCTTGCCACTTCCTTGCTGAAGTGAATTGTGCAGAAAGGAAAATCTCCTTTTTACTTTGAGAAGTCGAAACTACGAGTAGGCTGGGCAGTGATGATAAGTCCTTTCGGTAAAAAATTTTCACTTTTCTTCACTGGAATTTCTCTTTCTACGCCCGACTATTTCTAAACTTTATACTAGCTCCGAACTGTTGATCATCAAACGATTGAATTGTAATTAATTTTATGATTAAATGCTGACACCTACAGATTGATATCCAGAAACGAAATCATATAAATATTATATGATTAACTATTAACTTCTACAGTTGAAAATCTAGCAATCGAATCCTAATCAGTATTATGATCAACAGCTGACAGCTACAGATCGACATCTAGGAACTGAATTTCAGTTAATATTACGATCAACAATTAACATCTAGACCTATAAATCCAGCAGTCGAATCTCAGCGAGTATATGATTATCAATTTACAATTACAACTGGAAATCCAGAAATAAATTTCCAATCAATGTTATGATAAACAAATGACTGCTGTATATCAACATCGAGTAACCGAATCCCAGTTAATGTTATATGGTGAGCAATTAACGTCTACAGCTGGAAATTCTGAAATCTAATCCTAATCAGTATTATGATAAACAGACAATTTCTACAGATCAACAATACAGGAAATGAATCCGAATAAGTATTATTATCAATAATTAACATCAACGTCTGGACAACCAAAAACCGAAACCTAATCAATATTAGTTCTATGATGAACACATATCCTGATCAATATTATAAATAAAATGCTGCTGTAGATCAACTTCGAGTAACCTAATCCCAGTTAATCTTACATGGTGAACAATTAACATATACAGCTGTAAATTCTGAAATCTAATCCTAATCAGTATTATGATCAACAGACCATTTCTACAGATCGACATACAGGAAATGAATCCGAGTAAGTTATCAATAATTAACATCAACGTCTGGATATCCAAAAACAGAGACCTAATCAATATTAAGTCTATGATGAACACATATTCTAATCAATATTATGACAAACACATGACAGCTGTAGGTAGATGTAAAGGAACTGAATCCAAATTAATATTATGATCAACAACCAACATCTACAGCTGTAAATCAAGCAATCCAGTACAAATTAATATTATGGTTAATTACGTTTACTTTTTTCTTTCTTTCTTTCTATATGTTATATGTTTCATTTTCATTGATAGAAGATATTTGGGCCTGAAGTCTACCGA